>NC_134406.1:56822448-57024948 GCF_038048845.1 Mixophyes fleayi
CTAGGAATGACATATAGAACAAAATGAATGAAACAATGCAAATAAATGTCAATAGCATAAATATCACAGGATAAACAATACTGAGACATGCACACAGAACAATTGTACTTTATAGATCATAATTACAGAATACTTAGCAATAATAATAAAGCATATTATGTATGCTGGATGTACTATTTTGCATATGATAAAAAACCCAGAATGGTGATGACAGATATAATTGGGCAGATTTGGACTGTGTTGGTTTACGCTGGGTACACACTACAGGATTTTCACCTGATTATCGTACCAATCACACGATAAACAACTGTTAGGACTGATATTGCATTAGTGTGTACACTCACATGATCATGTATTGTACCAAAGCACATCGTATCATTTTATAAACAGACTAATATTCTCTATAAACGATTCTGCAGTGTGCATGCACTCACGACCAGCAGGGCAGGCAGATCTCCATAGAGTTTACAGAATCATGATCTTTTCAGCCGATAGTTATGTCAGATGAAGAGCACAGATCTAAAGATAAATCTTGTAAAAACTGTACACATGAATCTGCATGCTAATTGAGACTTTCAGTCGGGAGAAATTTTCTGTAGCGTGTACCCATCCTTAGTCTTTTGTTTCTCTCAATACATAGATTGAATAATGGTGTTTTAAAGTGACCCAAGGGTAGGCATTTGGAAAATTATGGGTGCATCTTATCAAGTATAAGTACCTTTACATAGCCAATCCACACAACGGAGTATACTTACTAAACTGCACGTTTGAAAAAGTGGAGATTTTGCCTATAGCAACCAATCAGATGCTAGTTATCATTTATTTAGTACATTCTACAAAATGACAGCTAGAATCTGATTGGTTGCTATAGGCAACATCTCCACTTTTTCAAACCCGCAGTTTAATAAATATACCCCAAGGTGTGTCTATTAAGATTGGTGCTAGATAACAACAACAAAATAGCCACTTATGCTGTAAATATTTGCACTTTTATTTATCTGTAGAAAAAAATCTTTATTTAGTGACTTTGAGCATAGCTATTAGGATTACAACTATTTAAATCAATAGGATGTTCAAGTCTTCAAACTAATTAAATGGAGGTAATTCATATTTACAATGTGGAATGGACATTTGCCAAACTGTGCAAAACACACAGCTATTTATTTTCATGCCATCTGATATTTTAGGCCATATGCCAATATCATACTGTGCCAACAGGGCATAGAGACAAAAATGGGCTTTTTAAAGTGTTCTAGTGCAAAACATCTTGAAAACAAATTTTTAAATGGTAGTATACTCTCATATATAATTAGACACACACATGTAGTTTATACAATATTTTAGAATAATAAGAGCATTATTGCAATTGCCTAAACTTGATTATAAAACAGACTTCACTCCATAATCAAGTGTACGCCATCAGTAGCGGATGTGCTCCAGCCATTATAGTGCCAGTGGCTCGGGATGATGTAGGGGTTGTTGCGGATGTATCGGGCTCGCTTGTTCCTGGTGAGTATGAGAGAAAGGGGAAAAGGGCTCCAATTCGGATATTCTGAGCACTGGGGATGAAACTTTGGACTCCGAGCAGGGCCACAATAAATTTATACAGCTTTTGCAGTCACACAGGAGAGGGGGTAGCCGGCAAGTTAGTGGATGGGTAGGTCATGCAGTTGAGATGCTACAACAAGGGGATGATGTGGTGTACTGTGCAAACACTGCTATTTTTCGGAGGCTGAGAGCTAGTTCTTGTCGAAAGATTAACTGGGGTCTCTACGTTGACTTGTTTCCCATTACGGAAGTTGGTTAAAAGAAGTTAGAGCAGGCTAAGAAGTAGGATGATATTGGTGAGGAAGCCTGTCATACAAT
Source organism: Mixophyes fleayi (assembly GCF_038048845.1). Lineage (NCBI taxonomy): Eukaryota > Metazoa > Chordata > Amphibia > Anura > Limnodynastidae > Mixophyes > Mixophyes fleayi. The sequence goes on from NC_134406.1 coordinate 56,824,315, forward strand.
AACTGAATGTCTGGTGTTGTTTTCTTTGCATTGGCATACTTGAGAGTAGGCCCAGAAAACACTAGGTGTTAAAGTATTTGCATGTGATACACGATATGTACACGATCAGTGACGACATGGTGTGGAGGGCCTGTCATGAGGAGTTTTGCAAAAATTGAGATTGACATTGAGATTTGGATGGCTGTGCAGAAAGCTAGCATGTCAGGCGGCATTTGGTAGCAGCGTCTACCTGCGCCGAGTTCGTCCTTTCTTGGCAGAAACAAATGTTTCGCCTGAACAACTCCCATTGTAGTAAAGGCAGGTTCAAACACTTTTGCTTGTGCTGCGGTGGGTGATACCCTATCACGGAATGCACAATGTGCATTCCGTGATAGGCAAGCTGCACATCTATCAAAGAAGAGTTCTGATAATTCCAATTGTACATCTTTCAAGGATGGAGAAGTGAAAGTCCAGTTGCGCAGAATTGCTTTTTTTGCCACTGTCAAAACTACTGTTAGAATTGGAATAACATTAACAGAAGGCTAGCTGACTTTCCAGATGTCAAAGTTACAAAATAGTAAAGGTTTGGGATCCCCGTATACTATGATCTTAAAAAGTTTAGGAAGCCAATATTTTGTTCCAAAAGTGAGATATTTTTCTGCACTCCCAAAAATTATGACAAAAGGTAGACAGGCTTTGTTTACATTTTGGGCATAAACCTCTCTCTTCTGGTATGAAATGCTTTCTCTGTGATTGTGATATATAAGCTCTGTGTAACACTTTGATGTGTACCTCTTGTAGTTTCACTGAGGTTAAACATTTTAGTGTTTTGTCTTGATAGTTCAGTAAAGTATCTAGATTCATTAATGAAGGGATATCGCGACTCTAGATTTGGAGTGTGTTGTTCCAGAGTCTAGAACTATCACAATATAGGAGGTCCTGGTACAAATATTGGTCCTGAGAAAATGTAATACACTTTCTAGCTTGTCAGAGTCTGGCCATCTGGTTTTATTAAGCATCAGAGTCATGATGAAATGGAGAACAACTGTTTATTATCTAATGAGTGTTTGAGATAGTTGCTGAAATGAGTATAAAGACCCACCAGGATCGAACACATCCCTAATAGAGGAAATCCCCTTATCCTTCTACTTCAAGAAATTCTTGTTGGTTATTCCAGGTTCAAAAGTGGGATTGTCCCATATGGTGTTGTATTGAGCGATATTAAAAGATTGGTCTAATTTCTTATTAATCGCATACCATGCGCGATAAGTATCCCAGAATAAAACGTTATTTGCAATCTAAGGAGCAAGAAGATGTGGGGGTGTGTGCGCAATAGGGCTGCCAAAGAATAAGGTGCAAAAAGTTAATTCTCTAACTCTAAATTAACAAAAAAAGGACTTGTAATAACCAGCCAGAGGCATAATGGAAGCTGATCGTGAGAAGGCCACCACATCCGGAAAGCCAATACCACACTTCTGTCTATCCAGATACAATTTGGTTTAGGCAATTCTGGGGTTACAATATTTCCAAAGAAACTTGAAGAACAGCGTAGTACTTTGTACGCCCACTGCTGTGTTTAACCCTACAGGGAGTATTTGCAAAGGTGAGTTCGGGGAACAATATAGTCTTAATGACCGCACTTCTGCCCAACATAGAACAGTATAGATCCCTCCAAGAGCTCAGTTTGGCCAAAATTCCTTTGATTATACTTATACAAGTTCTGAAGTTGAGCAGGAATATATATACCCAAATACTTTCATTTGTCTTTCGCTATTTTAAATTTAGACAATGCATCACAAATCTCAGGATCGGAAGCATGGTTAGTAAGTAACAGTGCTTCTGACTTATCTATATTGACCCTGTAACCAGCAAAGGAACCAAACACACCAATGGTGTCCAGTATAGACGGTATAGATCGTATAGGATCTGAGACTAATAGTAGCATATCATCAGCAAATAATACTACTTTGTTATCTGTTTTGCCGACTTTTATACCTAGGTAAATAGTGTCTGCTCTTAAGGCAATCGCCAATGGTTCCAATGCAAGGGCAAACAATAATGGTGACAATGGACACCCCTGTATATTGAGTCTGTATGTTTTTTTACAAAAACATCAGAAAACCCAAAGCAACGCAACATTTCAAATAAATGGTCCCATGTGACTAAATCAAAAGCCTTTTCGGCGTCAAGTGATAAGACGATGCCTGGGTCCGAGCTTCCCGACGACTGCAAGTGCTGAAGCACTGCCAGAACTTTCCTCACACTGGTCACAGAATTGCTACCCCAAAAACCTGTTTAGTCAGGATGTACTATATTAGGTAATATCAATTTAAGTCTCTCTGCCAATTATTATGTGAGAATTTTGTAATCAACATTAAGTAAAAATATCGGGCAGGATAAGGCTGATTTTTCCAGGTCTCTGGGCAATAATTTTATCAGTTCTAAAGATATGTTTTTTAATATGATTTCCGTAAGTCAAGCCCCCAAATCCATAATTATTCCTTTAGGGGGTAGTGATTTGGTTAAGTGTAAAACAGTTGGGTTCCTCTGGCATATCATAGATGATATGTGGTTTATAGCCGATAGCTGGCTTGAGATTAAGGTATACTGCTCCAATATCATCTGTAGATTAACTTGGTGATATCCGTAATGTACTTGTCATGGACAATATTAGGCGACAAGTTAACCTCTCTATTTCTACATTTTTGAGGGGCTTGGGGGGATGGGTAATACAATTAAATTGTGTCACGCTCATCTTTACAGACCCAATGGGGTGCATGATCACCTGGCTTCCCTAAGAACCTCCCACTTAGTATCTGTATTAAACTTATTATAACACATTATCTATGGCCTTGGCCTCATGTTTGTGAGTACCTGCAATGTTTTCATGAACATTGGCCTCAAGAAAATGACCACCATCACTAATCTTACTCTAGTGTCTCATTCTTACTTAGGCTTTGAATAGTGCTCTAGGTCCTGATTCATTAGGACACGCATTCAGAGCGCAACTCGCGCTCAGTATTCTACGCATATTTTTAGGCGTTACATACTCCCGAATTCATCAAGTTGCAGATCTCAAGATACATGCACTGTTGAATTCAAGTGTTGGTCTGCTGTGCTCTACAAGACGCTGCAGGATACTTACAATACCTGTGGATTATACATTCTCAAAAGAACGCATGGGAAAAAAAACCATTATGGAATTAATGTCAAATGATAATAATAAAGGCATTCATTTTATAATTAGGGATGTGCACCGGCCACTTTTCGTGTTTTGGGTTCTGATTACCTTCAGATTTTGGGTTCTAATGGGTTTTGCCAAAACACCCCCCTCAAGGTTTTGGGTTCTGATTTTTTTTTTAAAAAGCATAAAAACTGCTAAAATCCAGATTTTTGTTTTTTTCCCCCCTCCTACGCTATTATTAACCTCAATAACATTCATTTCCACTCATTTCCAGTCTATTCTGAACACCTCACAATATTGTTTTTAGGCCAAAAGGTCGCACCGAGGTAGCTGGATGTCTACGCTAAGTGACACAAGTGGGTGGCACAAACACGTGGCCCATCTAGGAGTGGCACTGCAGTGGCAGACAGGATGGCAGTTTGAAAAGCTAGGCCCCAAAGAGCACATAATGCCAAAAAAAGAGGTGCAAGATGGAATTGTCCTTGGGCCCTCCCACCCACCCTGATGTTGGTGAAATAGGATATGCGCACTTTAACAAACCAATCATTTCAGCCACAGAGCCCACAAAACTGTGGCTGAAATGATTGGTTTGTTTGGACCCCCACAAAACGAGCTGGCAAAGAAAAAAAAAGAGGTGCAAGATGGAATTGTCCTTGGGCCCTCCCACCCACCCTTATGTTGCGTAAAAAGGACATGCACACTTTAACAAACCAATCATTTCAGCGACAGGGCCTACCAAACTACTGTGGCTGGAATGATTGGTTTGTTTGGGCCCCCACACAAAAAAAGCAATTCATCTCTCCCTGTACAAAGTAAACTGGCTCTACTGAGGCAAGATGTCGTCCTCATCCTCAGATTCCTTGCCCCCTTCAGTTTGTACTTCCTCATCCTCACACATCCCGGGTATCGCCTGCCTAGTGAAGTGGAATCTAGACGGGATTTGGTACTGGGGACACAATACCTCCATCAACCGTCTAAATCCCACTCCACTGATGGCGGACACCGGACGCACGTCTAACACCAACATAGCTGTCAAAGCCGCAGTTATCCGCTTTGCCATAGGATGACTGCTATCATACTTCATCCTCATGGCAAACGACTGTTGTACGGTCAATTGGTTAGTGAAAGACGTAACGGTCTTACGACTTCCCCTCTGGGAAGATGACCGACTCCCAGCAGCAACGGCAGTAGTAGGCGTAGCGCTGCAGGATCCTCCGGAAGAATCCCGGATTGAAGAGGACTCAGTCATGCCGGTGACATGGCCTGCAGGACTACCTCCGATCCGGATCGAGGAGGAAATTGAAGAGGAGGGTGTTGCTGGTGTGGATACAACAGAACCAAGGGATTTAGGTGTCCCTGGACTGCTGACGGTCCTAGCCACAGTTCCTGAACTAAACACAGAATTATGAAGGGTCTTCAGGTGACGTATAAGGGAGGATGTCCCTAGGTGGCCAAGATCCTTACCCCTGCTTATTGTAGCTTTACATAAGCTACATATGGCAATACATTTGTTGTCCGAATTGGGATAGAAATAATTCCAGACCGAAGAGGTGGATTTATTGGTCTTCTGCCCAGGCATGACGATGGGCTTTTTCATCCCATGGACAACAACTGTTTCCCCCCCTGGTGCCTCATTTAAGCAAACCACATCAGCATCCTCCTTGTCAACTTCCTCCTCAGCGCCAGCTACATCAATATCCTCCTCCTGGTGTACAACATTGACACCTTTATTATCAAAATCTGGAACTGCACTGTGGGTGATCCTTCGAGCATATGCAGAGGGCGTGCTGCAAATGGTGGAAGGAGCCACCTCTTCCCGTACAGTGATGGGAAGGTCAGGTATCGCAACCACCAACACCCTTGGACTCTCCTTGGGGATTTGTGATACCATGTCTTTAGAAAGCAGAGTTGTTTTACTGTGTTTTTGATGACAGCTTAACTCTCTTAAATTTTTTAGAGGGGGGGAGAAGGAGGGCTTAGATCGTTGTGTAAAGCTGAACCACTAGTCATGAACACGGGCCAGGGCCTAAGCCGTTCCTTGCCACTCCGTGTCGTAAATAGCATATTGGCAAGTTTACGTTTCTCCTCAGATGATTTTAATTTCTTTTTTTTGATCATTTGAGTGACCTTTGGCTTTTTGGATTTTACATGCCCTCTACTATGACATTGGGCATCGGCCTTGGCAGACGACGTTGATGGCATTTTATCGTCTATGTCATGACTAGTGGCAGCAGCTTCAGCATTAGGAGGAAGTGGTTCTTGATCTTTCCCTACTTTATGCTCCAAATTTTTGTTCTCCATTATATGCAGCAGAAGAGAGCGTACCCCTAAACCACACACACTCGGCAAAGGCTTTAAAAATTATATGCGGCACAGGAGAGTACCACTGGACTGGAGTTATACAGCAGTACCACTGGACTTATACGGCAGGATCAGTGAATTTATATAGCAGTACCACTGGACTTATACGGCAGGATCAGTGGACTTATATAGCAGTACCACTGGACTTATACGGCAGGATCAGTGGACTTATATAGCAGTACCACTGGACTTATATGGCAGGATCAGTGGACTTATATAGCAGCACAGCACAGGACAGCACCACTGGATTTAAATGGCTGTACCACTGGACTGGACACAGGACAGCACCACTGGAATTATGGCAGCACCACAACTGGACTGAACAGGACAGAGCACAGGACAGCACCACTGGACTGAGCAGGACAGAGCACAGGACACCACCACTGGACTGAGCAGGACAGCACCACTGGACTGAGCAGGACAGAGCACAGGACACCACCACTGGACTGAGCAGGACAGAGCACAGGACAGCACCACTAATGAGCAGGACAGAGGACACCACTAACACACCCTCCCTCTTCCCTCTCCAATGCCCGAGTGAAGATGGCGGCGGCAAGCGGGGGAATAATATGAATCCGGATCTTGCAAGATCCGACGGCGGGATGATGACGTTTTGCCTCGTTCTGAGTTTTGCGATCGGCGGGAATACCCGAACAGTGCTCGGATCAGCACTGTTCGGGGGTGTTCAGATTTGACAAATCCAGACCCGCTCATCTCTAGTTATAACAGTGAAAAAAGTGTTTTTAAGTTTTTCTTTTAAGTTTTTTTCCCCATGAAATACATTTATTACAACGCTGTTAATGTCTACTAAACATAAACGTACATTTTACAGTTGCTCGTGATTGCAGACTCATGTTACACCATGCATATGAGACTTCCATCATTACTCATGGGGGCTTAGACTAGCCAGTTAGCTAGAGCAAGAGATAGGGCAAAAACACAAATAACTTTGACATGCATAGGGCTTGATCCGGAGCTCTTGATTGAGGGCTGTGTGCGCTTGAGTTTGGCCCGCCCTTATTGTACATTGACTACGGCAAAATGCCCCTTTACCGCCCAGTTCACTCCCTGAAGTCGGAAGCTGTAGTAAGTACTCCTTGCACTCACTATCGCACGAACATTGCTAGCGTACACGTCCGTGTCTCTTTGTTTCATGGTCATATCTGTCTGTTCTGGGCATGGTCAGAGTGATACTGTGTACGATACCCTAAAAATCAGAAGATATGTGCCTTGATGAATTAGACCCCTAGGGCTAGATTTACTAAGCTGCGGGTTTGAAAAAGTGGGGATGTTGCCTATAGCAACCAATCAGATTCTAGCTGTCATTTTCTAGAAAGCACTAAATAAATGAAAGCTAGAATCTGATTGGTTGCTATTGGCAACATCCCCACTTTTTGAAACCGGCAGCTTAGTAAATCTAGCCCCTAGTGTTTTCTGTTATATAATATATATGCAGGCCTGTTCTTATTCTGCAACCTGGAGACAAGGAATGGATTTCTACCACGAATCTCAGGCTTCGAGTACCATCCTTGAAATTGGCTCCCAGATCTATCGGTCCTTTCTCTATCATCCAAGTAATCAACCCTGTGACCTACAGACTCCGTCTCCCCCCCACCTCTCTTGAAATTAATAATACCTTTCATATATCACTACTCATACTCCTGGCATTTTCTAACTCTTGTTCTCTGCCTGCTGCAATTTCTAACAATGAATTTGAGATTAGTCATATTCTGGACGCTCGTCAGTTTCATGGTTGCCATCAATATCTTTTTCATTGGAAAGGATATGGTCTTGAAGAAAGGGCGTGGGTTTATGAAGATATCCATGCCTCTCTGCTTTTAGTCATCTTCTTAAAGATCTATCTTCGAGGGAACCTCCTTCCAGAAGAGGAAGGGGGGGTGGGGGTACTGTCAGGCGCGTCCCCGTACATTCACTCTGCTCCTGACTTGGCTTTCCCTGACCTTTTTGGATCTCCCTCTGGTGTTTACTGCTTTTCTGGTTTGACCTTCGGATCCCTGACTACGCTCCTGCCTGATCCTATTGTACCTCTCTACCTGCACGGCCTGACTGCGGATTACTTGACTTCCCTATTACATCACTGGTGGCTATCTTGGAGGGCTGCGACCTGTGTGTCTCTGTAGCTAACTCCAAACTCCCTTGCGGGGGTCCCTGGTGAAAACCAGGGGCAAGTTTAGACTCCGCACCTCCTTGTTTAGTGGCGCAAATACCAGTAAGTAGGCCTGTTACCTGCTACCGTGACAGCCAGGCAGCTGGGGTATAGGTTGACAATATCCAGTTGGTAAATCGATGAGATAGAATGTTTTGGTTTGGCGGAGATGCAGCACAACTCCTCAAAGCCAGTCTGGTTCCTGTCCGCACCTTCCATAACCTCTCTAGATTGTAGGTAGTGTCTAGTCTGGAGGAAAAGCCAAAACGCTGCAGCAGGCAATCCTAGTTTGTCCCGCAAGAGTGAGAAGGCATGTACTTGTCCAGCAGCCACCAGCTGACCAATCCTGAGCGCCTTGTTTGTGGACCATGCTTTAAAGGCTTCTGGTGTGAGTCCAGGAATAAAGTCAGGGTTGGCAGTCAGGGGAGTAAGGGGCGATAATGTGGAGGAAATTAATTTCAAGGTTTGGCCCAACATTTTAGGGTAGGGCCAATGGTGGGATGTAGGGTGTATGTGAGTTTGGGCAACCAAGGGAATATGGTTGTGGAGATCCTCATCATCTGTCCCTTAATATGAATCCACTGTTTAGAAGGTGCTGCTCTAGTCCACTCCATTAATCTATTAAGGAGTGCAGCCTGATAATATTTAGCAAAGTGGGGGAGCTGAAGGCCCCCCTGTGTCTTCCGCCTATACAAAATGTCGTGGTGAAACCTGGGAGGTTTACCCGCCCAAACAAACTCACAAACTAATCTTTGTAAATCTAGGAAAAACCTAGAGGGAAAATGTATAGGGCGGGTTTGCAGAAGGTATAGAATCTTGAGAAGAATGTTCATTTTGATTATATTAATCCTTTCTAGCCATGAGAAGCCCCGAGAAAGTTCTGTAATCTCACATAATCAGGGATTTCACCTGTGGGTTTGCAGGGAAAACTGAGAATTATGTAGCTAGTTTTAATCTCCCCTAGTTAACCACAGAAGCTGTAAGATTTTTTTTTTAACTTTGTATGTATTGAAGAAACATGTACATGCATAAAAACAGTGAACATCACAAAAACACACATTAGTATTTCTCCTTTATCTTTTTTTTGTATAAAACTGGGGGGAGGGGAATGGGGGTAGAAGTGCAGTATGAGGAAACAGTTAAAAAAAAACTATTCCGACAATAACTAAATAACTATTATAACCATAAGTATATAGTTGCAGGACCTGGGCAAAACATTAAAATAGAATGAGATAGCTTATGTATCATGAAGGCTCTCGTCCCATACGATCAGGAGAAGGACCCGGAAGCGGCTACAAGCTTGCTCAAATAGGCATTTGCAAGGGAACATTTAGGAAGATATTGGCACCCGTGCTTGATGACGGCCAGGACTGCTTTCTCGAAAATACTAGGGACGCCATATGAAATCAAATTTAGGTTGCTTATAATGAAGTAAGTAGGTGATGCTTTCCATGCATATGCTAGATAAAATGTTTCAGGGCAGAGATAGAGGGGGGTCTCCGTTGCTTCCTATTCTTAGCTATTTGCATTTTTGCAGGCGTTAGAATGTGAGATATCAAGTTTTTGGTTTGGTGGTCCACGTTTTGAGGGGGGCGAGAAAGCAAAAAGATCCAGGTGTTTTTGGGTATTGGATAAGATTTCTTAATACTTCCAATTACGGAGCAAGAAACCCTAGCAACTCTCCAATCAATTAAGTCAATTTCAGCTCCAGGTCTCAATGACTTGACCACTAATTTTAGATTTTGCCACAACAACAGCAGAAATTTGATCACAGATGTAAAGTACATTATAGTCATTATTAGGGTCGTTACTTACTGGTGTAGAAAATGTCAGTGGCAGTGTGTCAAATGTGATCACATTAGAAACATGGTGTGTAACAAATGCTTCCACATGCAGTTGGGGGAGTGGGGTCAAGTGTCAACACAATTGAACAGAACAAGAATAGTCCAAAAGACCACAGACAAAAATTGAAATGGGTATTAGAGTCATGGGAATCAGTGGGTTCCACCTCCAAACCCATTTACCAGCATTAAAAACATTAGTGAAGGCAAGCTTTTTAACATTCGTCAATAAATGGCTTTAAAGTAGTGATGGGCTACAGGTAGCCCTAGGGCCATCGCCTAGTACTTCATGCTTTGACGTCAGATTTGTGATTTGTAACACTTGTTTATCTTACAATAAAATGTCTGCTGATGTTATTACAAATACGTGTCTCTTTCTTTGATTGATTGTGTTGTTTTAACTTATCACTTAGATTAATGGTAATGGACCTCATTTAGAGTTGGATGCAAAGTCTGTCTAAGAAGTGGAGTGGGAGTGTGCCGCAGCTTGGTAGGGCATTACGAGTGGCAAGCAACCCCAGTTGCGTCCCACTCGTAATACCGTACCGAGCTGCGAGCAGTTCCTGCAGCTAGCTAATGCTTGCGCCACCTAATTCTGCCGCAGTTTTAGCCCTTTGACGTGTGTTGCGTCTGTGCCTCACTGCGTCTAGAATTTACTTACAGGCTCACGCCTTCAAAATTACGCGTTCCGCCCTTTCTCTCGTAGTGAGCTACAAGCTGTCGCAAGTGTAAATTGCGTCCAAGATGCAGGCGGATACGGTGTTTGCTGCACATGCGTGGTAGTGTTTTTTTGTTTGATGCGCCTAAAACGTACTTTGCGTCCGACTCTAAATGAGGTCCAATGTGCGTTTATTTTGAAGGCGAGAGGGCCGCCCCATTAAGTGTATCAGGTTGGCCATCACTGCCTCAAAGGAATAAATGCGACATTTCTTTTTCTAGACCATGCAAAAGAAGTGTTTTCCATCATCTTGTGTCTGTCTTGTAATTACATCACAACACAAATATGGATCGAATTTGAAATATATGCTATACCCATATACTTTATCTACAATTTAAAAATATGAAGCTGAGTCACACTATATAACGTTTTTTTCCAAATGTTATTTTTCTGCCCTGCTTCCCTTTACACGGTGGTGTTGTCTATTCAGTGTGTCACTCTAGGAAAGTACCATGTTGTTCTGAGAGATTATAGATCGGATGTAGACTCTGGCAGGCAACCTGAGCGCTCCAGCTGCCACACAACTCTAGGTACCAGTGATCCTCGCCGACTGGGACTTGTAGTCCCACATCTGACAACATCCACACCTAGTCGCCGGTTGTGGTGCCAGGAGCCGCCCCCATCTGCAGTCAGAGCTTCCGTGTCCTTGTCTCCTCCCTCGGCCACAGCTACTTGGCTGGGAAACATGGAGAGGCTGCACTTCCAGGGGGCTGCTGGGGCGATAGATGACTACCTGGAGTACAGGAGGTCAGTCCTACGGTCACACTACTACAAACACCGTGACAGCTGTCAGATAAACTAACTGCAGCCTATCAGGTTCTCATAAAGTATATATACTTCTCTGACCATGTTTGTTGCTAAGAGACCATCTTGTATATATATATATATATATATATATATATATATATATATATATATATATATATATTCATATTTATAATCAGTGTGCTCAGCGTTATGCAAATTAATCAAATAGTTCGCTTCATGCATTTTTTTTTAATTCTGCTTAATCTTGTTCCCTTTAAGGCAGCCACAACGAAGAATGGTGACTTTGTTGTAGCACCTAATTCGCTATGGAACCAATGACAAAGACAACATTGTTCTTTTATATTGCTTCTCTCACACATTGCACTATAACAAGTTACACGTAATTTTCGGGAACAGACATGAGCCTTGTGTGTGCTGCTGTTCATAACCAAGGAAAGTGCTGCAGGTTTCAGTTTATTGCAGTGACCCTGACAAGCTACAGCTAGGCATTGAAAGTTATATACACAGGATATACAATTCCTAGTATTTGGTGACTGCATATAACAGGTATAGTTTGTGTTAAAGATAAAAATGTATTGCATGAAATGTTCTCACATAGCTGCAGTGTACAAATAGTAAAAATATTTCCTTTTTTAAAATGTGACATTTGCTAATTTAAAATCAGGAGTAAATGATCCCCAGCTACAGTGACAAACTGATACAAAGCACAGCATCACTCTAACCTCTGATAAACTTTAGGAATCAAACCATTTGGGGACATTCAATTTGGAGTGAGGCGTCTCCGGAACGTCCATGGAGACACATCGCACAATGTTATGGCAGGATTCTTCACTTATCTTGCAACCCTTGGAGGTGTGCAGAAAAATGAACGGAGATTCCTACTTATATTGCTGGAAATAGGTGTATTTGAACATCGAGGTGATGTTCAGGGGCACCTCGGTCTCAATAAGTGACTTGGCAGGCACATAAAATAAAACACAGTCCTCAATAGATTGTGGTTTGTGTGTCTGCAGTGGTAACGAATTGACTGTACACATTACTCTGGGCACATAGATGTTACTTAATTGTGCTGCAGTGAAGGCATCTACTTCCTGCTTGGAAGCTGACAAGGATTGTTTTGGCAAAAAGTTTAGGAAGCCAGCAGTAGGTGACTGTAGATATCTAACCTAGATGACATCCTCTAAAGGGAGGAAAAGCACTTGCAAATCCAAAATACCTTAATTGTAGGGGATGTGATCAGCTTAAGATGCATTACCACCAAATTTTCTAAGGTGACCCATTTTCCTAACCGGAGCGCCATGCAGCAGATTTTTCTGACTGCCCATGCTGACAAATGGGTGTGAGCGAGAGAACCAATCACAGGCAGCTATCAATTCCTGGCCCTCATAGACGAACGGTACAAATGGGTGGAAACTCAAGAGGCCACCATGCCAGTAAACCTGAGGAAATTGTTATATTAAACTATCAGAAACAAGTTATGAAACCAGTTTCATTTGTGAAGACGACAAAGGCGTATACTCTGCCTGCTATATTCCTCGTTCCCATACCTGGATGAAAATTTTGGTCATCAATTCTGTCCCATCCTCCCTGGAGATGAGGGAATATATTGTAAGATTGGAATTAAAAGACTCCTGTCTTCACATTTTATTATGTTAAAACCCCACTGAAAATATTTGGACTCAAATTCAAAACAAATGGACTGAACTACAATTTTTCCCTTTAGTATCACATCTGCCCAACAGGTTTTTAAGAAGATTGTGACAAGAGTTACATTGGTGTTGAGGCAGGAGGGTATCCACATGTCTTTGTACCTAGATGAATGGCCTTTGATAACAATCTCAGCATGTCTCCTTCAGAAACTTCTGGAGCAAACGCTTAAGTTCTTGCAAGATCGGGGCTGGACCATGAATTGGGAAAAGTCCAACTTGGTGCAAACTAGGAGTAATCAATAACATACTAACAGTTGGCATCATGGTGTAACTCTGAACACCAGGAACAACTGGGTGCATGTAGATTGAATTTAAAAATGTCTTACAATAGTTTCTTAGTTTCTAAAGTAGGATGTGGCTGTGGGAAGATGCCTGAAAGACTACCTGCAAAAAACATGTCTGTTCAGGAAGGTGGAAAACATTTTCCCATTTTTCTCAGCACAAAATAAGAGCCCCCCAACCAACCTTGAAAATGTCACAATCAAGCTGTGCTATGTGCTGGCAGGAAAAGCCTCCCTGATTCTTCTGAAGGAGCTTTCTTTTCAAATATTAGCTGCTGTATTCACCGTAATTCACATGGCCACATGGTGCAACATACATACCATTTGTATAGTATTACAAGCTAGACACACAAGCAGCAGATGTTTTAAGAGGAAGAGTCTCCAAGCAGTAAGAAGTGAGCATTTTAGAATGCTGTGATTTTCTGACCAGGAAACAGTGGTGTTCTAGGGTAGTGATACGCCCGGTCAGTGTATATTAGCAATCATATTACGCAGTGATTTACAGAGAATATGGAATCATTCACATCAGTCCCTGCCCCGTTAAAGGTTACAGTCTAAATTTCCTAATACACAACCATATTTGTCAGAAGCCAATTAATCGACCAGTGTTTTTGGACTGTGGGAGGAAACCGGAGCAGCTGAAGGAAACCCATGCAAATATAAGGAGAACATACAAATTCCATACAGAATGGGGCCTGGTTGGAAACGAACCAATGACCACAGCTCTGTGAGGCAGCAGTGCTAACCACTGTGCTCCCTATCACTTAATCGTGATGTTCTAAAATGTCCATCTTGCATGTTCTGTGGAGAATTCTCCAAAAAAATGCCTCGTGCTGTGTCTACCTTGTAATGTTTCACAAAGGTATATTGCTTCATATGGTCACATTTTAAAATATTTATTTGGCATTGTCGTTACGGTCTGAACTACACAGTCCTTCAAGTTAAGTGCTAATTCTTATACTGAATATTTTATAAGCACCTTCTGCAGAACTTAATGATTATTCTATTTTAGCAGAATATACCTGTCCTATTGGGGAAGCAGACAGAGCCAGAACCCATGATGTGCTGTAAAATGACTTAAGAATAATGTTTTTCTTTCTGTTATAAGTAGACATGAATTCATCTACACAAAATGCCATACTTTGGGCACATCACTGCAACTGTTTGCACGAAACCTGTAAATATAACAAGATGCAGCACAGTTTAGATATGCCATTCATTTTTTAATCTATATAGTGTGAGTTTTGGTTACATTGGTTATAGCATGAACAGTATACATGAAATAAGTCATCACCGAATTTTATCTTTACTTGTGTTTTGCTAACTAGATTTAAAGGTTTTAATTGTATTTGGCAGGATTGTTGGTGAAGATGATGGAGGGAAGCTCTTTAGTCCAGAAGAATATGAGGAATATAAGAAAACGGTGCTTCCAATGAGAATTCAAAATAGACTGTTTGTCAGCTGGAGATCACCAACAGGAATGGATTGTAAGCTTGTGGGCCCAGAGACACCTTGCTTTTGTACTCACAGGTAAAAAGCAATATTTGTCACATCTGTGCCATAAACATCCTTACATTGATCACAATATCCCATTCTTAAAAGAAACATTCCTCTCACCTCCTATATATAGCTCAAGGCCAAAGTTGTGTTTGTATGTGAATATAATTTATGCTTCCTTTAGTGCATATTGTTTATCCATACTATTTCTTAATTTAAAAAAAAGAAAGAAAATGTGAAGTTTATACACAAGAGCAATTTGGGTAATTGTTACATTAAGCAAGAATCAGAATTTGTGAAGATGAAATATGAGCATCTAATTATGTATTATTGAGTCCAAACATGCATTAATTATTTTACAGAATATATTTACCCTTATCGGAGGCAAATTAATACAAAAATAATTATTTTTTTTCCCTCTAATTCAGTGAATAGGAAATTATTACTTTATATTAGCTTATCAAATATTTATGTTTCCTTTAAAGCCTCTATGCCAGCTCTACATCCGGTGGCTGTGTATAATAGCAGAGAGCTAGAGGACAATAGTTCTCACCAGTTTCTTATGTACACAGTTTCTAATACTTAGAGTAAGATTATTTAAATTCTCTATTCTATGAACCTTTTTCTTTTAGGTACAAGCAACATAAGACCGATTTTAAGGAGCTTCCTGAGAATCGTCCCATTCACTTGCCTTGTAAAGTCAGTAAATGCCAGTGCAAGTCGTATCACTATGTCCCTCTTAATGGATCCCAGCCCATTCGCTGCAGGTGTAAGCACTTTGCTGATGACCACAATGTTGCAGGATCCTACCACTGCACCAAGTGTAAGACCGATTCCCCTCGTACTCTCATTATTACATGTTCTGATCACTGCCTTTTATGTTATTACACACTCTCATTGATTTCTATGCTATTTCTCTTGCTTTTTGTTTTCCTTTCACTCTTAGTATTACGGGCCACTAAAACTAAAAGAAATTTAAGTGGTGACTTGAGCAAAATAATAAATTCTTAATTTGTACTGTACTTGTATGTATAATTGCATATATTACTGATTATTATTTTAATTAGCTATCTCCCTCCCCCAGAGACCCAAGGACTGCTTCTTTAACTAGTTTTTCCCGGGGCTCCATTGTTCATCTTACAATCCCAGGGGTTGCTGTTGCTACAGAGGAGCAGTGGAATCTATAAGAAGCCGCAATCACGGGACACTTCTGATTGGTCCTCCTACTCACAGAGCTTCTAGTAACATTCAAAGTGTATGTTAAAGTTTCGAGATATTATCAGATTGAATATGGGTAGTAGTAGTTTTTTGAAGATTCAATTTCCTGAAAAGAATGAAAGATAAATTATAACAGTTAAAATATAAAAAGGGAAACAAACTTTAGAAGATTATTTTCTGTAATTTGAAATATAACTAAAAGAACTCCAAGGAACACAGAGTTGTTTCAGTTTTATGAAACATTAAATTTGTTTAACAGCTGCAGAGTCATGTCCGAGTTCCCTCTATTTTAAGAAGGGTTAGATTAGCAGCTATCTATTTTTCACACTTCAGTAGGCTTAATAATACAGAGTTTGCAATCGGGGAAAAAAAAATGACTGGTCCATCTATTCTGCCCTATTTTTGTGAGGTTATTTTCTCAATATTTTGTAAGTCTTATAACAATATCTGTGTATTCCCTTTTTCTAGAATTCATTTTTAAAACAAAACACTGCCTTCCTGAACTCTATTACTACTTTTGCTATAATTAAATGTTTCGATCATATCACATCTATCTCTTCCATGTTGAAGTCTCCTAGTTTGCTAATAATTTTTGTTCTGCGATCCATGCAGCAGTAGCCCTTTTCTGAATTTGTTGTTTTATTAATGTATTTTGGTGATCCGGCCTCTAGAACTGTACACAATAAGCAAAGTGATGTCTAAATTGTAATATAATCTTTTGTTTATTTCAATAAAACCAACCCCCTTTTTTATCATACTTTTTTTTTTTTTTTTTACTGCATCTTGTACTTTGTGCAAATTAGCTAGTTTTATTGTGTGTTTAATATTTATTAAGGCTAATTTTTTTTATCTTCCTCTGATTGGGTCTGTCTATATTTTTCATAGCAACTGTCACCTTCTTGGACAATCATATTGTCTCTCTCATTGTTTGCTTTTACTAACATATCTGGCACAATGTTCTGTTGTAGATAATACGTTTTTATCCACTGTTCCCACTCACCCTTAGCACTGATAGGGTGGTCAAAGTGGACTGGTATTCGGTGATATTCCATACCATCACATCTCCTACTACCTTAGTTGAAAACTAGTCAAATTCCATTCACTTACATTTTCCACACCACCACTTTTAAATTTCCACTTCACTGGTTTAAAGTGTTTAAAATAATACTTACCGATCCCCCCATCGGTATTTCCAGTGGGCGATGCTCTTCTCTCGACCCCCAATCAGCTACTGCACTACAGAAACAAATCTGTAGTGCAGGGGACGGGTGAGGGCACTAAAAGTACCTAATCTCCCCCATTCTGGCAGACTCAGGGACACACTCGCTTGAAAGGGGGAAGCTCCCTTGTTCAAACAATGTGGCCTAGTAGAAGTTATTGTCTGATGATCATATGTTACAGTGCAAACTAGGAAGAAAAAAAAACGGCATTATCATTTTCAGGTGACGATTGTATTTTGGAAACCTACATGTAGAATCTAGCTTTTTGCTGCTTGGAAAGGTGGACTGATGCCAAAGTATAAACCACAAAGTATTTATTGATGGTGTTTATACAAAAACCAAAATTTACTTCAACTCGCTTTCTTACAATTTCAATAAAACCCCCCTTTTATTTTGCTCATTTTGGGTAGATTGTCTTTTTTGTGTCTGGAGGTGTATGTAAACTAATGGTATTTTCTGAAAAATCAAAGTCTTCAGAAAACCCCCAAAATATAATTTGTGTGGTGACTGCATAAACAAATTACGGATATCGATGTTAGAATTCGACCAGCTCAAAAAGTCTCAAAATAGGCTCAGTGTACAGGCGAGAAAAGCCTCAGCAGAGAAGGGGTTAAATAAAATCCACAAGAAGATTAAAAAGGGCACTTTATCTGAACCGAAGTGTTGTTTTTAAAACTACTCACTGTTTTTGTTGCATTTCCATTTCAGTTGCTTCGAAAAAAGTATAGGTTCTATTGCCAGGAAATTACCACCGACATGGCTTGCCCTCTAGGGTGATTGGTCAATCTACAGTAGCCATTCAATCACCTTCCATCAAAACAGTGGCAGGTTCATGATTAGATATTGAGTATTATTATCCTTTATTTATATTGGGCTATCAAATTACGCAGTATTTTCAACACTGGGGAATGTTTATTCAATCACATCAGACCCTGTCCCACAGGAGCTTACAATCTAATACAGTATTCAGAGTCTCCCTGGTGCCACGTGTTGTACTCTGACCTGTAAGGGCATTGTTTTATTGATGTTCAGCATTAAGAAATAAGTGTAGCCATGAAATTAGAGGTGTTCTGTGTATGTATTCCAAATGGTAACCAACAAAATGGAATCTCATGAACAATAGAGAGTACAAAATGCAGGGACTTTCATATAAGTGAGGTATATGGCAAGTGAGCAAATAAAATCCTAGTGTGTGTTAACAGCACATTTTCAGAGACAACTTTTTCCGGATTTTTTGTTTTTGTAATGTGCAGCCTCCTTCATCACCATGTGCTCTTTACTTATCATACAGTATGAACTGAAAAACTGATTTTTATACATAGTGAATCAATTACTATATTTGTGCTAATTATTAGCATATCTCCTCCTACAGGCACAAACTGTGCAGGATTCCACAGTTCTTTCACCTGTGGCTGTTCGCAGCCAGCGTACGCACATGACACTGTTGTAGAAACAAAGGAAGAGCGGCTGGCTCAGGGAAAGCCTGTTGGACACAATGTCCCATATGCTGCCATTGGAGGATTGACAGGCTTCAGCTCTCTTTCTGAAGGGTACATGAGACTGGATGGAAGCGGTATAGGTAAGTGTCAACCTAACGGTCACTGTTTTGAGAATAAACACTGCAGTGGATAGGCATTGCTTTATTATTTTATACAAGCTAATTTTCTAATACATTATTTTATAATGTCCTTTTGTGCAAACAATCAATTTATGTATTAAAGACATTAAGGGGGAGATTCAATAAGGAACATCGTGGCCGCAGGATTTTTACAAGAACTCTGCAAATTTTTCCTCTCGCTCCACAGTAGTACGAGGAAGAATAAGTCGAGAGTTTACCTAAGTAACAGTAAAAATGCGCAGCCGTGATATTCTGAGGAACATTGCGGCTAATTGAATCTCCTCCTAAGTAGTAGTTTGCCACTGTCATTAACAAACCACCCTTTTTTCTAGTCATTCAGGTAAAATTCATAGACTTCTGTGCATACGTTATAAAACACAAGACACAACACATACACTTTCTCAAGTTAACAAATATTTCATCAGCCACTGCTGCAGACCACTAAAAATGTATATATTTCCAAATGAAACAAGTATGTTGTCTTTGTTCTGCTTCTGCGTCATTTTATATATGTTTATGCTTCTCTTTGAAGCATATCGCAATAAAATAAGCAAATATTGTAAGCACAAAGTTGAATGTAATTCTTACAGTATATAAGGCTACTATTAATGCTACTATAAAGGGCTTAAAATGCACCAGTCACCTATTCACAGTGGTGGCAGCCATTTTCTTGACTATCAATGTTCATCAGCATGCAGCATATCAGTTTATTAGGATTGTGATATTACTGCATACAAAAAGGGCAACCAATTTATACACTGTACCAATATTCGTGAAGAACCCAGTGACATCTCCGAGGCACAGGCACTGATGCTAATTAATGGCCGTGCAGCATTCTCATGAATATTCGTTTAGCTAACAAAATGGCTGCCTCCATTCTGTCAAGGTGACAAATTTTATCTTAGCCAATGAACATGTTGGTATTGTGTGTGTAGGTGCTCCCAGTCAGAGTGTTTTGGAGACTCCTGATGATGGTGGATCACATCCATTTCTAAGAGCATATGACCCTCCATCTGCGGCAGTTACTGGTAATGAAGCATTATATTAATAATGTACAATGTATATAGCCTTTACCCTGCAGTCTTTTAAAAGGATATTATATTGACATGCTCAATTTAATCATGATGTCGACAAAACAGATTTAACATGAAAGGATGTTTCTCTATTGCTATGTAGTTGCTGACTATTTGAATTTAAATGCTATGCTACCCTCTCTACAGTCTTTCAAATGAATCCCATTCCTGGGACCTAGTTTTTCATAGCGTAGCTCTTTATCAGGACCCTTAGGCTACTCAAGTTTAAAGACAGGAGAATGAGAATTGACTGGGCCTGTATGTCCTGCTGTTTGTTGGCTTCATACCAAACGCAAATGGTTTCCCAGGTTGGAGCTTTTACATTCTGGTGAAATAGAGAGAATAACACAGCAAGGCAGCTGTTCTCAGACCAACAATGGGCAAGTAATATTCTTCCCAGAATCAGGTAGTGTAATGTCTGGATAAGGTAAATTGTAGCTCCAGCAAAACTGCCATTAATTCACTTTGATTTAAGGCCAGGAAATATTAGTACAATATTTAGAAAGGCAATGTCAGCAACTCTACGCACAGTTTACGTTTTGTTGAAGTAAGCTAAAATCTAATAGGCTAGACCAAAAGTATTATTAAGCAGAAGCAATCAGTTGTATGATCAGATTTCTCAGGGAATTCTTCATTGATTACTGTTGCATAAGTTTATTACTACATCCAGATTTGTTAGAATAAAAATACCAGTCTATATTTAGGACCACTTAAGGTTTTATGCCTGTGGGAAATATTCACTTACATTACAACGCAGATCAATCCAACATAGATACCGTATATACTCGAGTATAAGTCGACCCGAATATAAGCCGAGGCACCTAATTTTACTACATAAAACTGGGAAAACTTATTGACTCGAGTATAAGCCTAGGGTGGAAAAGAGCGCTAATTTAAAAACCTAAATAAAAATGATAGGTTCAATCTATGAAATCATTTTTAGCGAAACCATAAATAACAGTAGATGACAAAGAACATTCATAAATGATTATAAAATAATTGGCATTGGGTACAACCTAACCTAAATAAAGGGGTATATAAGGGGTAGGGATATAAATGTATGAACATGGTGGCTGTATTGTTTGTTTATTATGTAATGAGAGAGAGAGAGAGAGAGAGAGAGAGAGAAAGAGAGAGAGAGAGAGAGAGAGAGAATTTTTTCACTTACCCGGCAGTGGAACGCATATGCGTTCCAACAACAGGAAGTTCGGCATTTGGAACGCAAGTTTGCGTTCCAAATGCCGAACTTCCTGTTGTTGGAACGTATATGCAGAAGTTGAAGCCGAGGGACCGGACACCAGGTAAGTTCACCCGTGTATAAGCCGAGTGCCCTTTTTCAGCATACAAAAGTATGCTGAAAAACTCGGCTTATACACGAGTATATACGGTATATTTAAAAAGATAAAAGCACTAATGTGTTCTGTACTATAGTGTCAGTCACAGCTCTACAGGAAATATATATGTAGCATACAAGTATGTTGACTTAAGTATCTAGTAATACCATAGCAGCAACAAAGGTGGAAACAAGAAACAAACAAAAAAACGACTAATAAATCTGATCCAAAAACATTGTTGCTAGTATTTTGTATTCTAACACTTTACAGTGAAGTCTACCCCTAATTCTACTCTTCAGAAAAATATAGACATAAATTATTCTGCACTATCTCTGTATATTTGCATTCACTAATATGAATAACAGCTGACACATGAATTGCTCCGACAATATATAATAACACTGGCCAAATTCTCTTTAACCTTACTTTTTTAGGTACGCAAATGTCCAATTTGAAGACATCCGAAAAAGATGACATGGCTTACTTCGAAAGACGATATCAGGAAAGGGTATGTAATTCATTACACTGATGAAAAGGCAGATTTGGGGTACTTATCAACTTGTGTTTTAAATTAGGAGTTTTAATGCATGTAAAACTAAAATATATTTTTCCCATACCTATGTACATTTATGTTACATTACGTTGTGTGTTTCAAAATGCTACTACTTCCATATCAATACATTCGTTTACCCTTTTAAAATGCAAACACAGATTGGTCATGAAGGCACTTGCTATGCATTTTACCCACGACAGTGGGTGGGTATTGTATTGCAGCAGTACGACTTTGAAGGTAGCAAATCACAGGGGAGTAACATTATTTGCATTTAATCATCAGTACTTTTTAAAGTTGTTAGTGTGGCTATGTGCAGACATCACATTCCACTTAACTGTATTTCTGCTGCTAGATAGTGTCACAGTGTGTAAAGGAAAAAATTCAAGAGCAGAGCGGCACAATTGGTGATGGTTGTGGGAGGGAGTGCGATTGGGACAACAGAGCCCACTGGCAAAGTACCATCTATATTCCCAGCTATGAAAGGAACATTGAGTGACAGATGAGTGACTTGTGACATTCGACTGCCAGGGGTGAGAGCTCATATCACTGAAGAGGTTTTTTAGGGTGGGAGGGGCTTGAAAACCATCTCCCTTTGAAACAAAAGTCTAGGTCTGTCCCAGGTTTTCAGTACATACTACACACCACATGCTGGAATCCTCTGCCAGTCACTCCACTGTTTGATTTGGTGTGGTGTCAGGTCATGCATCATTTTCAGAGCTAAAGCCCTCCTTTGTGGCAGGGGAGGAGTATTTCACCATAACTCCCATGTGTCACTGCGTAAGAGATTCAGCTTTTGTGAATGCTACTCTTTTCTATCAGAAGTTAAATCTAGTTGGTGTGTTTTAGGGAATTTAGACTGTAAGCTCCAATGGGGCAGGGACTGAGGTGAGCTACAAATATTCTTTGTACAGCGCTGCGGAATTGGTGGATTACTATATAAATATATGGTGCTGCTGATAATGATGGAGAGATCCATCTGGATTCACAAGATCAGTGGGAATATATATTAAATATTTTATTGACAAATAAAGGAAGCAATACATAGAATCTCATGCCAAATAGATATTTCAAGTTCCGGTTTAAAATTACGCTCTAACTATACTACATATGTAATTGCAAGGACATTTCCACAAATGTAGTAATGCTCTGTTCGGTCTACTAAAAAGGATTTAGGTGTAGCTTAAAGTACTGCCAGCTAGGAAACAAATTTTACTCATCCACATTATGATCCAAACGTGTGACTTACAACATCTTAAATTTATTTTCAAGCAAATAAAGCGGATCTGAAAAAAGTGTAATACTTCAAAATTACCACAAGATGACACTGTGAGCTGTAAAAAAAACAAATTCATTCCTCAAATGTATGTGGATTTGGGCATTTATTTTACTGGCTTATGTATGGAACAGAATACTGTTGCTATAATGTTTAGGAGATTAATCAATATAAAATTAACAGCTAGCAAAGTTTATACAACAAGGAATGTTATGGAACAAACCTTGATCTTCTTAAAAGTTGTATATTTAATATCACATTTATAACAATGACAGTTTAGGAAATGTCATCTTTGGATAGAAATATTATGGGCCAATATCTGATTGTTATAACATGTTCTGAAAGATGAATAATGCATTATTGTAAGGGGAAATAGTTATTATCACATATTTAGAATATGTTTAGAGTTGAATTATAAGCTTATACATTTTTGCTGTTGGTAAGGTGAGATAAAACAAGGATTACATAGTAATATAGTTGATGAGGTTGAGAAAAAAAAAAAAAGACACCAATCCATCAAGTTCAACCTATTTTGGATCTCCTGCGATCCCTATCTTATATTTGAAATTGATTCAGATGAAGCAACGGTCAGTCTGTTTCAATCAGGAAAAATCCCTCTTGACCCAATATTACAGTCCTATTTCTCCCTGGATCCACTACTGTCCTTCATTTTGATTTATGGTTGTAACCCTGGATAACCTTTCTGATAAAAATCTGTCTAACCCTTTCTTGAACATATCAATTGAATCTACCATCACAACCTTCACTGGCAGTGAATTCCATATCTTGACTGTCCTTACTGTAAAGAACCCCCCTTACTTTGTGAAACTTCCTTTCCTGTTCTGTGTACAGTCCTTGGGGTGACATAGTTCCCATGAAAGTTCTCTGTATTGAGCCTTAATGTATTTGTACATAGTAATCATATCTCCTTGGCTAACCTTTTCTCATAACTTAATGACTCCATACCCTTTATCAATTTCGTCACCCTTCTCTGAACCCTTTCTAGTTCCAAAATGTCTTTTGTATAGATTGGTGCCCAGAACAGTATTCAAAATGAGATCTTACCAACGATTTATATAGTGGAAAAATTACACCTTACCTTGCATTTATGCCTTGTTTTTATTTATGCCCTTGCAGCTGCTGCTTGACATTGAGCACTATTGCTAAGTCTACTGTCTGCGAGCTCTCCCAAATCCTTTTCCATTATAGATTCCCCTAAATTTATCATTATTATTCTTCCATTTGGCCTCCCTATATTCAAGTTTATTCAAGTCCCTCTGTAGAGAAACTACATCTTGCTCTGATTTTATTACTTTACACATTTTAGTGTCATCTGCAAAAATGGAAACTTTGCTCTCTAAACCATCACCAAGATCATTTAATAAATATATTAAAAATGAGTGGCCCCCACCACTTAAAGCTTTTGACCAATTAGAAAAAGTTCTATTTATCACAACTCTCTGTTCCCTATTCTCGAAACAGTTTTCGACCCAAGTACAAATGTTGTTTCCTAGACCCAGTTGTCTGATTTTGTAAACCAACCTCTTGTGTGGCACTGTATCAAAGGCCTTTGCAAAATCTAAGTATACCAGATCTATTGTACTACCATGGTCTAAGTTCCCACTAACTTCCTCTTAGAAACTAGATTATTTGGAAATGACCTATCCCTCACAAATCCATGCTGATTTCCACAAATAATCTTATTACACACCAAGTAATCCTGAATACTATCCCTAAATGTACCTTCCAGTAGTTTCCCCGCTATTGATGTCAGGCTTACCGGTCTATAATTCCCTGGTTGTGATCTCATTCCCTTTTTAAACAATGGTATCATATCTGCTATTCACCAAATTTCTTGGTACCGAGTCTAATGAAATTGAATCTATGAAAATTAAAAATAGCAGCCTAGTGATTTCTGAGTATAGCTCCATATTTTGTTGGTGAGGTAATGCTATTTCATGGGTTTATATTTTATGTTTTACGAAGATTATTGCTGAAATTTCATTCCAAAAGGATACATACAAAACCAAGGGTCTCACAAACATACTTTTGTACGTTGGGCCTGATGGAAGCTATAAACAAAAACTAGTTTTGTTGCCCCGGAACCAGAGATTTGTACAGTACTATTGGAGATATATATGTAGCCTTCTGTCCACTGGTAGTGTGATGTAGGTGTGACATTGTCAACCTACATCAGTTCATCTACATCTTAGGCTAGCTCTGTTCTCTCTCTCTCAGGCTGTGGTGGCCTTCAAGTGAACAGGTGTCCTTCAAGATGTAGGGTTAGTTACCAGTCAGTTGAAGAGCTGCTGACACAAGTCTAGCCACACAGTACACAACAGAATGGGCACCTGAACTTCCTTTTGGATGATATAAGTGCACGGTTTTGTTATATCCATTTTCTCTCTCCTGTACATTTTTCTTACAATACACATGAAGTGGATAACACAGATGGTCTCAAGAGCTGACACTTTTTTTTTTCTTTGGGACTGTCACTCTTTCGCTCTACCTCTCACACTGCCAGTCTCTGTATGTTTCCATTGCTCTCACTGTCCACTAGCTGTCACTTTGGGAAGACTTTTTACATATGCCCTTGCCAACAGTCTCCCATGCCTTGTTAATTGATTCCCTCCTAAGTCAGGCTTACTGCACTCTGCCCTGTCCCCTTTCATCAATTTCTCATATACTGAATGAGTTTCAGAGCCTCCACCTCAGAACAGAGACTTACTGTCAGGGGTTAGCGCACTCTGAATTCATTAGGATCCGGAGCCTCTCTCTCTAAATCTACACCTCTCTGTCCACCAGAGCCAAATAGGGTTCTCTCAATACCTGAAGACAGTCACTGTCATGACTAACCAGGGCCGGATTAAGGGAATGGAGGCCCCTGGGCTAAGGGGGCCTCCATTCCCCCGTGATCCGAGCTGCCCGTGCCCCCCCCTGTGATCCGAGCTGCCCGCACCCCGCTCCCCCCCCCCCCCCGACACTTACCTCCTTCTCCGGCGCGCTGTACGCTCTTTACTGAGATCTCGTGAAAGTGAGACTCACGAGATCTCCTCAGTAAGGAGACTACAGCGCGCCGGAGAAGGACCGCAGTGAAAGTGCTCAGCAGCACTGATCACGCCAGGGGCGCCCCCGACCGATCAATACTGCCGCTGAGCACTTTCATGGGCCTCCTGGATGCCATAGGCCCCTGGGCTGTAGCCCAGTTAGCCCTATGGTTGATCTGGCCCTGTGACTAACTCAAAGGGACATGGTCTTGAATTGTAACATACAATCTCAGAACTCTCACATGCACTGATGAACCAACCACAGGGATAGGTCCAGTTATCTTATGCCCTGGGAGTATTACCTCCTGTCCCTTTGGCCATCATCTGCATTTATGCATCGAGGGAAGGGTTACATGTAGCTTTATTTATATTTATTTTGTAACTGCATGCTTACAATTAGCTCTAAGCAAGTTGTCATTTTTAAAACTTTGTGTAATCACTAACCTTTTGTATTAGAACAGTCAATACGTTGTATTCTTGATACTCTAAACAAATTCACAAGCCATTCTTAGAGAATAGCTGTTGCTTGATTGCTGGATAGTTGTGTGCTAAATTTTCAGAGGTGCTCATGAAGGCTCCCAGGTATTCTCTGTGAAACCTATGTGAAAGGTGAGTTTGGGTGTTGTAAAGTAATTAACGCCTTGTAGTCGCATCCAAGTTACACATGTAAGTGAGTATATTTAGTGTGTGAACGTGACAATGTACAATTCACCAGAGGGAATTAATCAGGCTGGCTTAAGAAAGCCTGCAGGAGACTTTACTTTATTGATCTGTACAAGTAATCCTGCAGCTTTATGTTATATATCAAAGTGGTGTACTAGGGGTCATTAGGTAGCTGTGTAACAAAAAGGGGAGCAATGCATCAGGTCTTGAGAGCTGTGTCTCTGTCTGGTACTCAGCAGGGATAGAAGACTTGCATATGGCAAAATCTCGCAGTTGTTTCATATGTAGACTCCATTGCAGAATTCCCATAGATGCTGTGGGATTTTCTTGATTTGTACCTGCTGAGTGTGGGTTTAGCATAGGAAGTTGGGGCCGGCAAACTAAGAAATATGTACAAAATAGAGGTGGACAAAGTACACAGACACAAACTAAAAGATGCAGAAAAAAGACATGAGGGTAGGCACGCGAGTCAGAATACATTTTACAGGACATGGGAGACATACAAAATAGGGGGCACATGAGACCGTATAGGCAGATAAAACATGGAACGGGCATCTTATGGCTCAGGCAAGAGATAAAGGGGAAGAGACAAGGGAACAAGAAAAGGAGTGAGGGCAGAAAAGTATTAAGGTGGACATACTTTGTCTACCTTGATGGAGGGGAGGACAGGAAGTTGTAAAAAAATAAGGTGAAAAATGAAAGACAAAGGGATATGTAGGTATGAAGTGTTTTATATGCATGTGTTTGTTTTGTGTGTGAGCGTTAAAGGATTAGGTGCTGTGGTGAGGACACTCTGTGGCATATTTCACTTTGGGGCATATAAACCTATAAATATGCCACTGCATTTAGTCCATATATGATCCCTCAATGTGTGCTTATATCAAAGTGCATCATTCTACTATCCACTGTGCCATTCTGTGTGGTTTTTTATTTGTATATATATACACCTGTGTGTAACATCTTTGGTAGAATGTGAAGAGTCAATGACATGCATATGCCATGATCCATCTGTGACTATCTGTTTTTGCATAGCAGCTGTTGCAAATGTGTGTTGGGTAGTTCTTTATTTACACAACTGGTATACAGGTTTATAGTGCTCTTGTTCACGCTAGATACCAAGTTGATTTATTGAAGTGGTGAACCAAGAGGACACAGGTAGGTAGTGTTTAGGCTGGCTGGGATATGTATATGTTGTGAGAAACCACAAAACCATCTCAAGATATAAAACCGTTTATTAATATCATAGGAGTGCGCAAGACCTGAGACAATGGTGCATAACTAAACATGTATTTTTTGATGCGCTATGTTTCAGTGTTCAGACAGATTGCTTGATCACATACTGATAATTAATGTCCCATGTTCCGTAGTTGCAGAAAGAAAAAGAGCTGAGAAGACTAAATTCCAAACGTCCCAGCAATCAGCGCCTTTGATGATGGTGGGTTTCCCGGCAAACAATAATTGTTTTGT
Source organism: Mixophyes fleayi (assembly GCF_038048845.1). NCBI lineage: Eukaryota > Metazoa > Chordata > Amphibia > Anura > Limnodynastidae > Mixophyes > Mixophyes fleayi. The sequence goes on from NC_134406.1 coordinate 56,852,286, forward strand.
TTTTATTGTCTTTGTTTACTAGTTTCTGTTGCCAAATATGCATACATTATTATGGACCTATAGTTATGCCATTTTATAATACTTAGTTTTTAATAAACAACATCTTCAATGCACAGTGAACTGACAAAGTCTGTTTTAAAATATATAATTTCAAATCCCATTTTGTGTCTGGTTTGATGTGTTCTAACCCCTCAGGATACCTGCTCCACATATTTATACACCCAAATTTTCTTTTTACGAGAAGTTTGTGACATAAGAATGATCTCCGATGAGACAGAAAGTATATGTGTATATAGAAAATAAATATAATTGGATAATGTAATATTGGCAGCTGATAATTCTTCTGCCTGGCAGTAGTTACTAGTAACTACAATTGGTTTTGTACTCTCTTATGTAGTAAGTGTCCACACTTCTTAGATATTAAGCTTATCTGGACAGGACCATCTTCCCCTCCTGTTTCATGTTATTCTATGTAATTTATTTGTATCATGATTCCTTCAATGTACAGCACTGTGTAATATGTCAGTGCTTTATAAATAAAGATAATTGGCTATGCAGTATTCTTTGTACAGCTTATTATGATCTTTCTAGACTAACACTTGAGTTATCCAGGATATGTGATGGTCTGCGTTCGTTCAGAGTATAAAAGTAGAAATGTGTGAGGGTGGAGGAGTTCCACTTAGCTGTACTAGATCACATTGAGGCGGGGTTACTTCTCCTGACCTTGCCACATAGGTTATGTTATGCAAATATGTGGGCTGCTTTGTGAAGTCAAGTTGAATAATATCATATTGGTAAGCAGGACAGGTGCTAGGCGAGTGCAAAAAAAACATTTTGGATTTTGTTGGGATTTATACATTGTGTTTGCACATTGACAGTCAACGGCTACCTACACACGGACACTGCAAAAACAACTCTGGTTAAGGTGCAGGTAATTTGACCTCGCATTTTTAAGACTCATAATTTTACCAAATTCAATATAAAATACTTATATTAACATACAAGTCCATAAACACTGCACCAACATACAAATATTTACTTGTTACAAAATATATCTCAACTCCACCCTTCTGCGTCCCTCATCCACACTTATCACCTGCCCCCACTCGCGGTCACAGGTCTTTTTTTCCGGGCTGCAATACTCTGTGGAAATCCCTCCTTTGCAACAAAACATTTCTCTAGTCTCTAACTGTAACCTGAAAAAACTTCCTAGGTTACGCTATCCATTTACCATCCCTCTATACAGTTTCACCCAAAACTTACATGTGTTCTTTTTCTACGCGAAGTGGTTAGCACCTCTGCCTCACGGCGCTGGGGCCATGAGTTCAATTCCCGACCATGGCCTTATCTGTGTGGAGTTTGTATGTTCTCCCTGTGTTTGCGTGGGTTTCCTCCGGGTGCTCCGGTTTTCTCCCACACTTCAAAAACATACTAGTAGGTTATTTGGCTGCTATCAAAAATTGACCCTAGTCTCTCTTTGTCTGTGTGTGTATATGTTAGGGAATTTAGACTGTAAGCTCCAATGGGGCAGGGACTGATGTGAATTAATTCTCTGTACAGCGCTGCGGAATCAGTGGCGCTATAAAAATAAATGGTGATGATGCTCAAACAACCCTCTGACCCCCAGACCAGCATCGCTGTGTGACTGGGCCACAAAGCACGTTTTACCCTTGCATTCTAGCTGGACCAATATGAAATATGTTGCACTTACCCTTCTGTATGGAACTCCTATTGTCCTATAGATTGTAAACTTGGGAGCAGGGCCCACTGACCTCTGTCTGTTAATACCCAGTCTTGTTTTGATGTTATGTTACATAGAAAAGTTAGGACAGTATGATTATTCCCAGATGTAACACGGTACAGAATATGCTGGCACTATATAAATAAATGTTAATAAAGACTCTTAACACTCTGCTGCAGTATACTATCTGACCTGCGTCCATAGAAATGTTAGCACGTGTGTGTACGGGTCCATTCACTTACATTCTTTTTGGAGCCAGAGAGGGTTTACAAGGATAAAATCAAAGCATCAATAGTGGCACAATCAGCAGTGGAAATGTTTATGGAATTAACAATAAAGTGTGTTAATGTTTGCCCAACCTGTCATACTAAATACAGTGGAAGAAGACATTTACTTAGACATGACTAATGCAGAGTTGGCCACAACTGAATCCTGAATCACAGGCTAGCATGTAAGATACGTGCAGGTCTGCACCAGTATCATATGCACCCGGTTTACAGCAGGCATAAGTCACATACACTTACACCCATGTCTAACCATTTATTTTGTTTTCAAAATACATATTTGTTATTAGGCATCCATAACACTTAAAAAAAAACTCTCTCAACCTAAAAGAAACAACTCCCTGTCCCAAGTATGTGCAAAAAAATTACTTAACATATAAAACATAATATATACCCATGCAAAGAAAGCCCCTATCAATGTCAAGGAGCATTCGCAAACAACCAATTACAAGCGGTTTGCTATTGTTGGCAGCCATCATCATCAGCTGTTTGCACCTGCCCTTGATCATCTGCAAATACAGCTTGGACAGGTATTTATGTGCCTGTGTCCCAGTCTGCATCTGTTCCTACTTATACGAACGCGCCCTTACTGTACTCTGCCTACATTAGAAGCCCCCAATCTGCCTTTCCAGGTGCAAGTGGGAGATAAATGCAAGACAAATCTGCTTATTATGTGTACAGCCACTATTCTGGGCATGCACAGAGCTATTTTTTATCGCAAGATTCACTACATAAACTGGTATAGTACTCACTCTGCATCAGCCCTGATATGTTTGGTATCCAATTGCTAGTGGATAGTCTTAGCTTGTTTTAATCTAGAGTGTATTCTAGAGCAGCATTTCAAATAGAATATAATATGTGATAGAAGAGCAGTATGATGAACACTACTACAATTTGCCACTTGGTGATGCTGTTGAACAGTACTTGAAAAGGGGAAAAAAAAAACAACAACTTCGTTTGTTGAAATCACTCCTTTGATATAATGAACAGTAAGGGCTAGATTTACTAAACTGTGGGTTTGTAAAAGTGAAGATGTTGCCTATAGCAACCAATCAGATTCTAGCTGTCATTTTGTAAGACGTACTAAATAAATGAGAACTAGAATCTGATTGGTTGCTATAGGCAACATCTCCACTTTTTCAAACCCGCAGTTTAGTAAATATACACCACTATAGGGCACGAGAGATTTGACTATACTAGCAGGCATGCCCTGCAAAAATTTGAGGGTATATGGTACAGGTGGTTTGAGTCTCCATTTTATCCTGTGTCATCGAGTCCAGATGTCCCAAATACATAAGTGTCTGGTCCTCGCAGTCCTATAATATATGTCTAGATGGTGTACCCTGTTTTTGTAATTTACTCATGTATGAGCATTTACCATGTATGATCCTAAATAAGTATAGCACATATTGTTATTTTGCTTTACTGCTGTCTTGTATATGGTGTCTTTTAATATTGACATGTATGCGATTGTTTTGTGTTTTTTTCTTTTGTTTGGTATGTTTGTACCTTGAAAAATTCCAATAAAAATACCGGATTTAAAATTAATAAATATACCCCTAAATATCTTTGCAAGCCTTTAACATCTGATGTGTGGTCAGCATTAGACTAAGATGTCAAATTACTGAACCTAACATCCTAGGTAAAGTGTACCTATGGTCCACACAGAATGGAAACAATCATTGTATTGGGTCAACCAATATTCAGACTATTTAGCAACTAGTGAACTCACTGAGGCATGTTTAACTTGTTTTTTTTTATGAATTCACCATTAATACACCAGTGGTTCCCAACCTTGTGACACACCTGGTTACAGATCAGTGAATGATCTATGAATAAATAACATCAGATCTATGAATAAATACATATATTTTTAAATAGCAAGGTGATTTACAGGTAATGTGTGTTTTTTTAAAGTATAATGTCTATATTATGCTCATTGCAATTATTCAATATATTTGAAGGGTTTCCCTCTGTTACCCAGAAATTCTGGTGACACTCAAATGTTTCATGACTCACTGGTTGGGGATCCTACAGCTTAAGAATAAAAACACAACATTGTAATAATAATATGCAATCATTCATATTATAATCCTTCATCCAACATCATACACACTAATGAAATAGGGATGGAATTATAGATAATGGCAGAAGTTCCACTTCCACAAGTCAGGGAGGTAAGAAAGAAGGTTGTGAGGCACAAAAGTCTATTGTAGATTGGGACCATAAGTGGGATATCAGAATGTGTTTTGAGGGTCACATATACAATACATTCTATTTGGAACAGCCCCGTTTGGGGTGCTACAACAATGGCGCACTGACGCCTGGAGTACCAGCTAAAATAAGTTTCAGCATCAGGGACTTGGGGAGAGTGAATACTTGTGTGCGATGTCATTAGAAAACATTTGAAGTCTCTAAAGTTGATAAAGTAAATTGCCTGGAAACTCTTTAAGAGAATAAAGTGAACATAAAACAACTAGAAGTCAAGCAGTAAACATTACAAATCTAAATCTCATGAATATTTACTTTGGACCAATGCAGAATACCCTCTTGGGGTTACGATGTTGAAAAATGCAAAGGCTTTTTTATAGAGAACATATACACATTTTTCTTTTATGCACATACTTTCTAGCACACCGCTACTGAACAACTTAATGTTTTATCTATGACAACACTTTGCCCAGACTGAAGTTCAGCAATAAAAAAAACATTGCCCCAAAGCATACCTCCCAACATTTAGAGTCCCGAAAGCAGGACAAAAATAAGCCCCACCCCCATTCTGCCCAAAAATAGGCAAACCTGGGTAAAACACTACCCACTTTCCTGTTAAGCCCTACCCCTTTTGCAGTCTACAAATTAGGATGTCCCTCCAAAATAGAGACCATTAGGAGGTATGGCTCAAACGAATACCCACTTCCACATTCAAGATGCCCCGTTAATAAATATGATTTATTAATATAATTTTACCCCGAACATACTTCTCATCATAATGTAGATCTTTCCACAAGAAATAACTTATTGCAAATAGATGGCCAACTTCTCAAACTGGCTCTGATTTCTTAGTTAAAGGCTAAATGCCTTCTGTTGTCCTAGCAGCGGAGGACCATTCTGCCATTATGGGTTCAATCCCAACATGGCCATATCTGTGTGGGGTTTGTACATTCTCAATGTTCTCTGTAAAGCGCTGCATAATAGGTAGGCGCTATATAAATAACCATAGAGGGAAATGGGTATTAGTTGTGACACTGCCTTTGCGGCACTCGGCATTCAAGAAAAACAGCACAGGAGGATAGTTTTTATTTTTGTAAAAGCAACAATACCACATTTATTTTTTTATTTAGATAGCAAGTTAAGTACCTTTTAAGCATGCATCTAAGCTATCCTACTTATAAATCATCTCATTTTCAAAAGCTATCTTGTTGGCAAACAAATATGGCTGACAGACACAGTCAGTCTGCTACACATACACAGGCTTACAACTCTCAGCATGTCATGTGATGAAAGGGGGAAGGAGGATGATGTCACAGTGACAGAGCCCAGAGGCATGCCAAAGCCTCTCTGCTTACTATATCATGTGCTATATAAATGTGGTTGCCATGATTGTTCAGAATCATAAATCGTTAATAGCAGCCTGAAGAGAGAGGAAAAAGGGGGAACATGGTAAATTCAAACATTCTTATTACAGCCGGTCACACTGATTTATATTAAAAATAAAATATACACATTTGATTTTTTTCAAAGGATTTGTGTTTTTAATGGACTTTAAGTAAAGTGCATTTAATTAAAGTTTAGGGAGAAGGCCAACATACCTCTGTTGACTGTGCCAAGTAAAGTTGTTAGGCGAGTCTCTGCAGCTCAGTAGACCACTACCACTTTTCACATTGGTGTTGACATGAATATTATAACATTTTTGAGGGGGACGATGACTTTCTTTTCGTACCATATATTTATGGGCATTATATGAGGAGAAAATGTAAAACAATGCACTTTTCCATTATTCCAGTCGTTGCTACTTTCACGAGATGAATTAAACCCAGGAGCATACCACTTATTTTATTCAGCACCTTCTATCATAGAATTACCAAATATTTGCACTTTTTGTCTGTGTTTTTGGTCATTACAAAATATGAGTATAAAGTATATGTGTCGTTTTATTCATGTTTGTTTCTTAATTTCTTTTACTAACATATTAAAAAAAAACAATAATATTTTGGTCTAGCATGTGTTAATACATAACTGGAGCTTCTTGCCTGTCACAGAGGTGCCCACTGATACCAGTGGATAGGGAGACATTCAGTTACTTTACATATCACTGCTTCTCTTTTAAAGAGTAGAGTAACACTGAACTGTGTATATTACCTTTTCATTTTAGGATCTATTAGTCCTTTCAGCTAAGGACTATACAACAAATCTGCATACAGCATATTGAAAAGCCTCATAGCTCCAAGTATTAGAAAAGAAAGGAGAATGGTGTAAGGAAAAAAAAAATCACAATTACAAGACACTCACAGAGCACAGTTCTGTGTACAGTGCCAAGAATTAGATATTTGCCACTACCCACTCATCATGTGCCACGTGAAGGTGGCCAGCAAGATAACAATGCCTTTTGTACTCCAGAAGGTCGGCACATCATGGAGCATGTGCTTACAGACTGTGTGATTATCCAAAGCTGACAGTATATACTTCGGCAAAGAGCTGTAATAGGCACGATGTCCAATCATGAGTTTAGGGAGAAGTTGCTAGATCCTCTAAGTTGTGCTTAACCCAGTGGTTGCCAAACTGTGTGCCTAGGCGATCTCACAAGGGTGCCTCAGCCAGGGCCAGTGGTAAGCAAGGCAGGGGACTACTTGGTAATTATTTTGGCTTAGGGGTGCCTTGAAAAAATGATGGAGGCCCTAAGGGTGCCTTGAACTGAAAAAGTTTGGAATCCACTGGCTTAACCAATATTGCGATGGATCTGGCTATGCTCATGTTAGTGGTAGGAAATGGATTAAGTAGGGACATACAAGGTAGACAAAATAAATGCAGACATGAAAACATTGAGGGCTCTGCTCATGAGAAAGCTTCCAATCTAATTGGAAGAGGGCACAGCTAAAACAAGAGGTGTGGCTCAGGCTGGACATAGGGACATTTGTGGGTACTATAGATGGGAGTAGGGTAGGCTCTAATAAACAGATGGCTTTTCGGAGAGTGTTTACAAATTTGAACACTGTTGGAGATTCTGATAGGGAGTGGTAGGGAATTCCACAAGTGGGTAGCAGCAAGGGAGAAGTATTGTAGGCAAGAGTGAGAGATGGTTTCCAGAGGAAAGACACAGATCAGACATAGATCTAAAAGGTCGAGAGGGACCGTATTTTGAGATGAGATTTTGAGATGTATGAAGGGGTGGTGTTGTGAGGACAATTAATATGAATTGGATTCTGGAGGACACTCCTGTGTCAGAATAAGAATTTGCAGAGTGGTGCAGCAGAAAAGCAGCCAAAAGATCAGAAGCACGGATAAAGCAAGCTGGCATTAAAGGATCAGCAAATGGAACCAAGAGCCAGTGATATTCTGGATCAGAGTAAGGAAGCATAATAACCTGGCAGTAATTTACTGCCAAAAATCATGTTAAACTCCCTTGATTAGAGGAAATCATCCAAACGCTGGAAGAGTGCTGAGTGAAGTATTAGCACTTGTAAGAGGGTCAAACCTGGATCCATGCTAAATATACACAAACAGCCAAATCCTCACACACAAGAGGATTGTGCCGAGTCCACATGGAATTCCCACTAAACGCTGGATTCATATTAAATTCAATAAATACCCAGATCCTTGGTATGTGTAAATGCATTTTCATTCCCTATTAAATTGAGGTACCGAGCAGCTCTGTATTTCAAAACAAAGTCTTTGATATCTGCTACAATGCACGGTTCATAAATTTGAACTATAGTTAGATTTGCAGCAGATCCCTGAAAACAAACTTTTGATGAAAATAATTATTAATAAGTAGGCCCCTAAGTTTCAAAACCAGCTAAAACTTGGTCATACTTGATATTTTTTCCACCAGTTCTACCCTCCTTAAATGCAAGCGTGTGTGTATATATACATATATATATATATATATATATATATATATATATATATATATATTTGCAGCTCCTGCAAACATCAGGAGGTGAGTGCAAAGTCTTTATCTATTTTTTGCTACTATATAACAAATGCTTGTGTCCTTTTAACTAAGATTAATCCTAATTAATTACCTACTGAATAATTCCACCCTAGGTTACTTTTGGTCTGTGTTTTAAGGTAGTAGGATAAAGAAATAACACTGTATTACCCGAAAATATATTGTACTCATACCCTAATGACATTAAACGAAAAGGTTATCCCAATATTGGTCTTCAAAACTTAAACGATTTTTCTAATCACCTCAACTTAAGTATTTAAGAACCCTATGGTGTCTTTATGAGCCAGTAGAAGGCCTACTGAATCTAATAGCTAAAAGTGATGGGACATAATAGCTGCCTGTAGTATTTTATCACATATCATAAAATGCAGATTCTCGGCATACTTCAGAAAAATCAGAATTTCACATTTTATTCTAAAGAGCATCTACCATCACGAACAATTATCGCCTAAAAAAAAATCAAAGTTGATATTATATTTGTCTTACTGTGAAGGTTGGTGCTACTGCCTCGTATGTGTCGCTTTGGAGACTGTGCCATAGGCATCAGCAAATAAAACTCGGCAGACCCACAAATACAATGTTCTCAGTAACTAGGAGGCCCTGAGTATAGCGCCATCTCCTGACACGCCAGGCGGATCGCTCGATCTATCAAGCGAGCCACGCGTGGGCGGAGTCTTCACGCACTGTCTGTGCGTCCCGTGTTCTCTCACAGCTACTGCGAGACCGGAGGGACAGCGCGGGAACAGGTGTTCGTCCATTTCTATCCAGTGCGGAGATCTATGCGTGAGTACGGCGCTTGTAGTAACTCACGGGCATTAGCGTGCTCTAGGCGGTGATATGTCTCACTGGACAGTGGGTGGTTGTACTGTGGGTGGTTGTACTGTGGGTGGTTGTACTGTGGGTGGTTGTGTGAGTAAGAAATAGCTGTTAATGGTGGTTGTTTGTGACAATATGGTGGAACTGTGGTGATGATGTTACACAGGGGATCTTGAGTGATGGTTGGGTGTGAGTGAGTCGGAGATTGAACTGTGCCTATCCATTGCTGTGCGGTTCCACGGACTGCGGGTTGGCAGGGGCTGTGCGGTTCCACGGACTGCGGGTCGGCGGAGGGCTGTGTGGTTCCAGGGACTGCGGGTCGGCGGGGGGCTGTGCGGTTCCATGGACTGCGGGTCGGCGGGGGTCTGTGCATTTCCATGGACTGCGGGTCGGCGGGGGGCTGTGCGGTTCCACGGGCTGCTGGTTGGCTTGGGGCTGTGCGGTTCCACGGGCTGCTGGTTGGCTTGGGGCTGTGCAGTTCCACGGGCTGTGGGTTGGCTTGGAGCTGTGCGGTTCCACGGGCTGTGGGTTGGCTTGGAGCTGTGCGGTTCCACGGACTGCGGGTTGGCTTGGAGCTGTGCGGTTCTACGGACTGCGGGTTGGTGGGGAGCTGTGCGGTTCCACGGACTGGGGGCTGTGCGGTTCCATGGACTGCGGGTTGGTGGGGGCTGTGTGGTTCTCCCGACTGCGGGCTGTGCGGTTCTGCGGGTTGGCGGGGGGCTGTGCGGTTCCACGGACTGTGGGTTGGCGGGGGCGCTGTGCGGTTCCACGGACTGCGGGTTGGCGGGGGCGCTGTGCGGTTCCACGGACTGCGGGTTGGCGGGGGCGCTGTGCGGTTCCACGGACTGGTGGTTGGCGGGGGCGCTGTGCGGTTCCACGGACTGGTGGTTGGCGGGGGGCTGTGCGGTTCCACGGACTGGTGGTTGGCGGGGGGCTGTGCGGTTCTACGGACTGGTGGTTGGCGGGGGGCTGTGCGCTTCCACGGACTGCGGGTGGATGGTGAAGACTGGGTGCGCTTCCACGGACTGCGGGTGGATGAGAGGGTACAGCTCCCTGGGCTGCGGTTGGATGAGAGGACACAGCTCCCTGGGCTGCGGTTGGATGAGAGGGCGTGGTCCCAAGGAGAGTGGGTCATTGGGAGGGGATGCAGCAATCCAGAGTGCTGGTTGATGGGAGGGCATGGCGACCTGTAGAGTGGATTGATGTGAGGGTGTGGTCCCCTGGCGTGCAGATCAATGATAGGGCGTTGTTTTCTGAAGCCATGCAGGTCGCATTAGATAAAATTAAACTATACTTTACTCCATACTGTGTTTACTGGGTTCCTGATGGGTCTATTGCTCCTACTCTACACAACAATTTGTTAAATTCTTCGCTAAAATTCAGTCAAATGACTGATAATAATCACAGCATCTCGCCACAATTATAGGTGGACAGAATAACTGAAAATTCACTGAAGACATATGTTTAAAAGGTAAATATGTTTTTTGTTTACATATTCTTCTGACACATTGTGCTTTAATCTATTTTGTATGGAGAACCTCTTTAACGAGGATAATGTCAGCTGCATACATACTGTTTATTTCTGCATATTAAACAGTGACTTCCACAGGTGTTTCCTTGGTTGTTAAATTCTATTGTCCATACCTTGTAAGGAAAGTTTGTGAATTGGATTTAGCAGTAGCTGAATTGTCTCTTTAGCTCTTGATATGTTGAGTACTTTGCTTCCTAGGATATGAAAATAATTTTAGTAGGTGGGTATGAGTTGCTTGATCAGTTTTCTTTTCATTGTCTGTATATTTGTGGGGCGAAAAAATACAGGTATAACTTCCAACCTACATAGCCATGCCTATCTTTCAAAGGGTAACTCAAAATGGCATGGTACTAGGTGCTGGGGAATATCGTAAAAGAGCATGCATGGGAACCTGCCACAGACTGTCTTGCTCTGAAGCTGTGCACATCAAGGGGCCTACTCACGAAGTATCAGGGTTTTCCCCGATAATTTTCAATCTTGATTGCAGCTTCTTGCTCTGATTTTTCTGCATTATTTACTACTATACGAAATACTTCCCCCGCCCTTCCTCCCCATTGTGTCTTTAGCCACAGCAGGAGAAGACATCACTTTCATGTTGGGCTGTCTGGTTTCTATTGTGCATGCACAGATTAAAACTACGGCGAGATTACACTCGACGGCAGCCATAGAACAAGGTAAGATGTATGTTAGCATTTTGTGAAAAGCTAAGCTTGGTAAATAGTTGTCCACATGGAGATCTATGGAGACAGCGGTATTGAGCACTAAGTTAATGAACACCAAAGAAGTCTGTTTTCTCTGGGGTTCTTGCTTTGATATATTACACAGATGGTTAAAGTTGCCATAATTTCCACATGATTTTGGGTAAAAATATGCTTCATAAATAGGCCCCCAAGAATTTTAAAGCCATTTGGGACAAGATGCTGGAATGCCTTTACATAGAGAGCACATATTATGTATTTTAAATGTACATTATATTAAAACAATAGTTATTCATGTGGGTATGCCTATAAGGCCAGTAAAATTGTACATTAATAGTGGAGGCTAGTGTATTGCATACCCAAATTGACACACATTGTATACACTTGATGGACACATACAAGGGTTGGCTTGTGTAAGAAAGAGGGCCACTAGTAAAATTCAGAAATATATAAAAATTCCATATGGTTATCAGAACTGAAAATATTTGAAATAAAGTAGAGATGGTGAGTGGTAGATATTTCTCAATCATTCTAATGGGAGACACTAGGGCAGGGGTAGGCAACCTGCGGCTCTCCAGGTGTTGTGAAACTACAAGTCCCAGCATGCTTTGCCAGTAGATAACCAGCAGATAGGTGGCAAAGCATGCTGGGATTTGTAGTTTCACAACACCTGGAGAGCCGCAGGTTGCCTACCCCTGCACTAGGGTATAGAGTGCGCTGACAGGAGCTTGGGCACCTTAAACCGGTTTTAATCGTAAAAACGATTACCACTATGCTGACATGGATGAGGCCTACAGAAAAAAATCTGAAATGCTGCAATACAGAATAGAAAATAAACAGACTTACCTTCAAGACGACGCTGGAGATGTCGGATTGGATCAGCATGATGACAGCAAGTGATTCCAATTGAAGAGGTGTTCGGCAGTGCAGGGTGACATCATCGCTACGTTTGTCAATAGAAATTTAAAGTGACAATGTCGGGACCCCTAAGGTTAAGTGTTTAAACACTTAACCTGACATTGCCGCTTTAAATTTCTTTTGACAAACGTATCGATGATGCTATTGTAGTGCAGAGTAGCTGGGTACAAGGTTCCTGGTGTCAAAGGGGGCTTCTTGTCCAGGGAGCCCCACACTAGACTCAAGATGATGATGATGATGGCGGCCATGTTGGTGCTGGGCCCTGAGTGGAGTTGCTATCCCTGTCTAGAACCTCTTCCTTGGCAGGCATCCCTCACTGAGGCAAGCCTACCAAAAGCAACACACTTCTGCTCTTAGAGTATATTGTGGCTGTTGGCAAATGTATTTGTTTCAGTTATTTTTTCTCTGAATTTGGGGTATGTTTTGCAGTCCAAAATCAGATCAAATCAGATCAAACCAAAATCAAATTTTTGCGCTACCGGTTGCTTTGAACTTTGTGTCTGTTTTGTACTGTACTTTCAACTTGTCACTGTGCATTGCTGTCCTCTGTATCTGCCCTCATCTCTCCTTTTAGGTTTGATAAATTGTGAGCACTTTGAGGTCTAAATCTGGGAAGGAGGTATTAGTACGTATGTATACATATATTAATATTTACCTCTTCCAGGTGCCACTCTAAATTGTCCATTGGCCAATTGAGTGTTGACGTTTGTGTTCAGCAGCCGCTCTCATCAATTGGGAGTTGCACAAATACATCTGAAATACATCTGTTTGGGTGGGGACTTTTAACCCTGTACAGGGCAGAGTTTTAGCAGCTGTGTCTTTGAGGAAGCCAAATGGGTACCACCTACCCTTCTCTGTCCCTTTCAGGGAGCTATGGAAACCATTCCTTCCCTATCTGTTGCACATGGCTCCATTGCTACTTCTCTAGATGAGGGTAAAAAGACCTGGCAATGTTGGTGCATAGCCTTGTTAAGTTCTTTTCTTCCCTGATAGGGATGGTGGAATCTGCTTCTACAATTAAACCAGGGAAGCTAGCAGACTAATGCCGGTCTTCATTCTTGGGAGGTTTCAGACTGAGGAGTTATCCCAAGAGGAAAATGAGATGACCATAGACTCTGCCCCTTAGTGTTCTCATACACTGGCGAGGACTCAAACAGGATACAGGGAATAGAGATTTATGAGAGTCATCCGGCAAACAAAAAATATATAGGACAGCAGGGAACTGGAGATTCAGAAAATTTGCTGTTTAGAGGGTGAAGAAGCAGACTGTTTCCTCTTTCTTTGGGAACCGTTTGTGGTGAAACAGGGACCAAGCTGGATTGTAAGTTCAGGTTCCCCGCATGTTGCAGTATCCTCTTCCTAGTGAAGATACTGCAACATTGGAAACTCTGCCTAGGTTAGATGTTCCCATACCTCCCCCGGCTAAGTCCCCTGCCACTGTGGTTCAGAACGTTGCTACATTAAGGACAGCATGGTTTGGACCATTGAGGCCATTGTTTCCATTTTATGTTGCAGGGACCACCCTGGCTTCAACTGGCTCAGTAATGCAGTGGAGAGGTGGTGGAAGCAATTGGTAGAGATTCTGTAGTTTGGCAGAACCTGTAGGGTTTTCCTCACTGTTGTAGCGCATATCCAGGAAGCCTCAGAGGGGGGGTATTCAATTGTCAGCGAGGGTTTCCCCCCCCCCCCCCACGTTAAGTCATTTTAACGCTGTTTTTTTTATAATTTTCGAGCGTGTTAACTTTACCCACTATTCAATTTCATTTTTAACTCTGTTTTTTTTCATGAAATGGTCCTCTCGCGGTCCAGTAGAAGGTCTATTGAAAGTATAGGGTGTGCGAGAGGCTGCCGCGTTAAAAGCTATTCAGTTGTTTTTTAACGCGGCACGTTAAACAGGCAAATATGCTGTTTTATCTCGCACCTCTTTGGGGTGTGTTAAAAATAAATAAAAACTCTGAAAAGTATTTGAAATCATGTAATAATGTGAAAAAAAAGTTCAACTTATGTTTATTACTAATGCCTAACTTGTAAAAGTTGATTTTCTTGTGAAAAAAATAATGAAATATAATAAACCTAAAATTAAAATAAAAAAATCACAAATTAATTATATTTATATGTTTTTTTGTACAAATATGAATGTAGTAATGTGTTTTGACATGGTATAGATGATTCTATGGTAAAATATAGTTCAATGCCTAAGAAAGTACTGTAATGTAGATATTATCAATGTGTAATGCAATCTAATGTATGAAAATGTATGCAAAACCTTTTTTTGTGTTATACATGACCGCGTTAAAACTCCCCTAAAAACTTCTAAACACAATTTTTAACGCTCGGGGGGCAGCGTTCCTTCGTTTTCAGTTGAATTGCACGAGTTTTCGTGCTGCACTAACTAAAAACGGTCGGTATTGCAGTTAAAAACCTGCGGGAGATGATTTTTTTTTTTTTTTACGCGGGGAAGAAAAAAAACTTGAGGACAATTGAATACCCGGGAGGGTATCTGTGGAAAGCCACCATTAAGACAGGGTTCTTAGGGGCTGGGAGATCACCATTCCTAAGGCTTGAGGGGCTGCTGATGTGTCCATATGGGCTCTTTAGTCCTTGCCTTTCTCTGGGGAGCTTTTGTTCGATTCTGAACTGGACATTATTATTTCTCTGGCCAAAGGGGAAGGGAGTTTCTTTTCCCTGCAATACCTTGGACCTAGGAACAAGGGATGGCAAGGATTTAGACCTATGGAGGACAAACCTACATTCCTGTTGAAGGTCATCAAAGAGGTAAGCAGGCTTGGAAGACTTTTTGGAGCTGAATGTTTAGTTGCCCAATAAAAAGACAGCATGATGGGCAGGTTACCCACACAGATTTTCTTATGGGAGCCACTCTGTTTATCTTCCAGTACCAGCGGTTCACTGCCACCATGGATGTTTTGGTGAAAGGAATCTTATTACGGGGGTACACCTATATCTCCTATAGTCCCCACCCAGATGACTTGTCGCCACCAGCCTCCCTCGAGACTAAGCGTTTGTGTTCTAAGGGAAAACTTTCAGTCCTTCTCAGTACCAGAAGATCTGAGGCGGTTGTATTTTCACTCAAAACTTTTCTTGGTGTAGAAGCCAGAGGGCCCTTCAGAGACCTTAGATTGATGATGCGTCTAAATGCAAACCTTCTTGTAGAGTCTCTGAAGTCTGTCATCAACAGCATGGAGCAGTACAAGTTTATGGTGTCCATGGACATCATGTATTCCTACTTGCACGTTCCAATGTGCGAGGGACACTGGTGCCTCCTCGGATTTGCTGCATAGTCCCAGCACTCCAGTTCTGGGACTTATCCTTCGTCCTCTACAGTGATGTGTGTTAACTGAGATTATTGCTATCATGGGCGCTCTTCTGAGATACAAGGGGGGCTTTCATCCACCAGCCGGACAATTTGCTGGTTAAGGCAGGCTATCGGATCTTGCTTCAGGCCCATATGCAAAAGACTGCCCATACCTTGGTATCTTGTAGTGGAGTCGTCATCTACAAGAATACAGTCTGATTCCTTCACAGTAGAAGATGTTCCTGCTGGAGGACAAAATCCGCTCATTACATGTACTGGTGAGGTCTTCATTAGCCCGCAATGGGTGTTGGTTCACTTCTGCATGAATGTATTGAACACGGTGGTCTCCACCTTTGATGTGGTGCTTTTTGCACAGTTCCACTCAAGGGAGTTCTAGATCTAACTATCGCCTTCAGCTGTCCACTCAGGGCTTCAGTGTGTCTCTAAGGGTATGCCAGTTGTTCCCTTGGTGGTTGAGGGGTGACAACTTAAACTGGGGTTGTCCAGTCGTCATATGCGTCTAGACACTGGTGACCAGACGCTTGTTCTCAAATTAGGTCATCTTCCTGTACTGTTTTCAGGAACTTTTTCTCCAGAAGAGTCAGAGCTCCAGATAAATATGCTTGTTCAGTGGTTTAAATGTCCTGGTCAAAGCTCAATTGTGACTGCAAGGAAGGACAGTAAAAGTCCAGTCAGTCATTGCCACAATGTTGTTGTACCTTAATCATCAGAAAGGCACGTGGAGTGCCCTGAGCTTGAGAGAGTTCAGTAGGATAATACGCTGGGTGGAGCAAAATGTTCTGTCCATGGCTGCAGTATTCCACCCCGGGGCAGGAAACTGGGAGGCAAAATTCCTCAGCAGGCAGGCCCTTCAGCCCTAGGTAGTGATCCCTTCACCTAAAAGTTTTCTAGCAGCTGGTGAACAAGTTGTGTCAACCAGACATCATCATGATGGTGAAGCACTACTGCTCCAGGGCAAGGGCCCCTAAGGCGTTGTTAAGGTTCCAGGTTGGTACCTTTTGAGTTTTTCACATGATTTATCTGTTAATGTAGTGATGCTTCCACAGGTGCTCAAGAAAGTAAAAAAAGGGGAGTTTGAGTAATTTTGGTGGATCCAGACTGGCCAAGAGTTTGGTACACGGAAATAATTGCCATTAGGAATACCATCTTTAATGAAACCTTGTAATGGCTCAAAGGGATTGGCTAAGAGAGTGTTGAGAACTAAATTGAGATCCCATGTGCCACTATGGACTTAATATGAGGACAAATTCTCTTTATTGCTTAAAAAAAAACAAACTGATAAGGTCTTTTGAAGATAATGTGTTATGTAACCTTTAGCGCAAATACCTGTACCTTTAGAATTGAAAGGGGGCAAGACCTTTGCTATGGCCATCCTGAGGAAATTCAAGAATATGCACAGTAATAGCTGAAGTTGGATCCAATTTAGGCTTGCACCACATTAATCTTTTTCAAATGTTATAATCAACCACTGAGTTCTACTTTCTTGCCTGTAGAAGTGTGTCAATCACATTCTCTGTGATTTCCTTTCTTTCTAAACAATGACTGCTCCAATTTCCATGCCATCAAAGATAGCCTTTTCAGATTTGCATGAATAACTTTCCTTGGTGTAGGAGGTTCGGCAGAAGAGGTAGACTGTTGCTCCTGAACCCATATGCCAAAGTGCTGCAAACCATGAGCAACGTGGCCAGATTGCAAAGATTGCTATGACTTGCATTTCTTGGTGTTTATCACAGTGTGAGCAGTGAGACAAATGGTGGAAAGGCATACTCTAGTTGAAAGGTCCATGCAATTGTCGGAGCATCTTTCCCCTCTGTTCCTGGAATTTGTGGCGAGAGAAAAACCTGAACTTTCTTATTAGCAGCTGGAATATTACAGGTGCAGAATCTTCTCTCCGGGATGGACTTGTTTTCGGGTGATATAAAATGACAATTCTGTCTGCCCGCCACTTAAAGTACCAAGAGCGACGTCTAGTTTCTTCCTCCCCATGACGTAACTTTTGATACTTCTGCCATTGTGGTCCTGCTCCTGATATCTCCTTGGCGATTTCCAGTTGTCTGAAAATATCCTGAGGCACTTTCCGTGTAAGAGAGAATGAAAGTACTGAATTGCATTCAAGACCACCCACATTTTCATAACAATTGTGTTCTTTTCGTTCTGTGACCATACATCTGCGATACTTTAAACAGGATGTAAGCCCTCCAGCCTGTGGCACTGTAGTCTGTCATGAGTATTATCCAGTTTGGTTTGGAAAGGGACACTACCAGTTCTTCGTTTTGGATTCTGCCACCAGTTTAGAGACTCCCTGGTGGCTCTTGTTAATCGAATGTTGGGATCCAGAAATATTGGTCTGCGAGTCAGTCTAACTGGAAGTTTCGCATATTCTAACTTGCCCAAGGGAGAATTCCTATGATGGAGGATAGCATTCCTAGAAGGCATATTCACCTTGGTATTCATAATCTGATTCTGAACTTGTAGTTGACAAGCCATAGACTGGATCTTGCTTTATCTCTTGGCAGAGATACTTTGTTTTGCACAGTGTTTATTTGAGCCGTCAGAAATCTTATCTACTGGAATTGCCCAGGACGACTCTTTGCCTTTTTTTTATAATCCAGCCGTGTTCCTGCAGAAAGGATTCACAGGGATGTAGTTCAGCTAGAGCAAGAACATGATAACCCTGTTTCTTTAATTCTGCCACCAGTGTAATACCTTGGTGGAAGTTCTTGTGAATGTTTCTAGGCCAAAGGAAATACGGTGGAAACGCTATCTCAGGGCACAGAATCTGAGGAGTTTCTGGTGATGAATTGTAACGGGGATATTGAAGTGACCATCCTGAAAATCTATGAATGTGAGAAAATCCCCTTTGCTTATAGCAGTGAGAATTTAGTTTTCAGATTCCATAAGAAAATGTCTTGCCAAGGACAAGGGTTGTTTCAGTGCAGTAGCAACAAATTGTCTGGTGTTTTGCATCCCAGTCTTAAAACTTCTTGCATCTTTAAAGTGTTGGAGAGATGAGAAATGCTTTATCTTTCGATCCTTGTGCCAGACAGTTAGATTTACCACCAGTAAATGTGGATCATGGTTTCTAGTGTACCACCAAGAGCAGAGTTCTCAAAAGGGATTATAACTAGATCACTTTTCGACTGAACATCTGCTGCCCATGGACGCAGCCAGAGAGCTCTAACTACTGCCTTGGAAGATGTAGTTCTATCTAAAAAGGTAATGGTATCCAATAAGACCTCACAAAGGAATTCTATTTCTCTCTGCATAACTTCAATGCTTTTAGGCATATATTGTCTACTAATATTTTCCTGCCCATCTGTATGTAGTCTTACCCCATATTTTTATTTCTTTAGCGACTGAAGCCATAGCTACCTCTAATTTCAAGGTAATTTCAGAAGAAATTAAGCTTTTAAAAGAACTTTCCATTCTCTTATCCATAGGATGGATCTCGTAGAGGACTGATGTTCTTCTAAAGGAATAGTGGATTTGTCTGATAAATTGGGTATTGATGGGCACTTTTGCAACTGATCTCCATTTCTGTGTCTCATCGATGATTGTGATTTTTACGCTTAGGGGGGAATTCAATTGACCGTGGTAATTTTTTATTAACACCGCGTTAAGTGATTTCAGCGTGGTTTTCACTCAATTTGTAGCGGGTTAACTTTACACGATATTCAATTAAATTTTTAGCATGCCTTTTTTTTTTTTTTTTCTGAAACGGTCCTGTGGTGGACAAGTACAGGATCTATTGAAAGTATAGGGTGGGCAGGAAAAAGCAGCGTTAAATGCTATTCAATTGTTGTTCAACACGGCGTGTTAAACTGGCCTTTCGGCAGTTTTATCTCGCACCTCTTTGGGGTGTGCTAAAAATGTAAAAAGATTTTAAAATCTCCAAAAAATGTAATAAAGGTAAAAAACTGAAGTAAGCAATTTCTTATTATTTTTAAAAAGGAAAAGGCAGAAATGTAGTACAAAAAACCTGCAGTACCCGATCGATAAGGACATCATTCTCCTCCTACGTGAACCGCCTAGATCTTGATGCTGCTGTCCTTTCATCGTTATCTTCCTCACTCATCTTCCTGATGTGCCTGCTGTCTGCTTGAAGATGGTTGAATGTTGCTCACAAATTGCTGTCGTCTTCGCTTTTCTTGACGCTGTTCACTATTATCTGACCATTTCTCTCCACTACTAACACTTGGTGCCTCTTGGGTGAGAGAATCCCTATGCTCCCTAGACATGGCTGCTCTTTAAAATTTGTCTAATATGTCAAAAAATATTTAGCTAAAAATTCTACTAACTACCTAAATACACCTATTTATTAAATAATGTGTTATTTTAATATAAATACTATACTAAGAACTGCTAACCTAACTAATTATACAAAAGAATACTAATATACTGACACTATTATTACCTTGGCCTATCTGCAATACAGAAACCTATCCTATACTACAATGCTAAAAAAATTATTTTGCACTAGGTTAAGAAAAATACAATAAGAAAAACCAAATACACATTTAAATGTATGTGGTTGTATGTAATATGTGTATGTACTAATGGTTTCTTTTTCAATCAAACAGTTTTAAAAAAACAATTTGCACTAATACAGACTACAGTACAAAAATATACCCAAAAAATGGAGTTATACAGCTAATAGGTATAGCTATATATAGGTATGTATGGTGTTGTTAGTAAAAGTAGGTATGTAAGTACTAATGTGTATGAACTAGTGTTTTGTATTAAAATTGTCTTTTAAACAAAAATGCAGTATGTATTTATTAAAATAGTATTGTGTAATGCTAATGTATGCCAATTCAAAGGAGTGAAGAAAACTCACAGCCAGATGCTATGCAGTCACCAAACCGGCCAACCACTATCAGCAAACGACAATTTGCTGGTGTAGGCGTTACAAGATTTCAAATTGAATTGCACGATTTTTTGCGCGGCGTCAGCTAAGAATGATCTTGTCAGTGGGTCAAAACCCACGGGGGTAATTTTTTTTGTACGAAGTGCTCAAAAAAAATCTGCGGTCCATTGAATTCCCCCCTTAGACCAAGATTTTTCCACGTGATCCAATTCCTTCATTTATACTACCTATTATACTACGATCCTGAAATAGGCTCTTATGCATTATAGTGGAGGTTGTTGCTGCATTCATACCCATGGATTTATATATGTGCCTCAGCAGAATCTTCACCTTATCGTGCATAAATGAATTTTTTTTGCTAAGAATACATGGATGAGAATCGATTAAATTCAATGAATTAAGGTAGTTTTATCTAATTGTTATCCCGAAACCGGGGAAAGACCATTATCTTTGTGCCAGCTATAGGCCTATTTCATTACGTAACGTTGATCTGAAACTATTTGCAAAGATTCTGGCCTCCAGGTTGAACCCGCTCCTTCTTGCCCTCATCCATCCTGACCAGGTGGGTTTCATCCCATGGTGTCAAGCCCCCGATAATACTGGAAGGATTATTGATTTGATTCATATCGATAATCTTCCTTCCCTTCTCATGGCGCTCAACAGCATCTCCTGGCCGGTTATGGAGGGTGTGCTTGGAGCGATGGGGTTCACAGGCAGATTTTTGAAGGGTATCTTGGGCCTCTATTGTTCCCCCTCTGCCACTATTTCTGCTAATGGTCTGACCTCGATGCCCTTCCCTATTTGAAATGGCATAAGCCAAGGTTGCCCCCCTCTCCCTACTTATATTTGCTCTCATCATCGAGCCTTTGGCCTCTAGGATTTGAGACAACCAGGAGATAGTGGGTATATCTGTGGGCCCTTCTACTCATAAGATCTTGCTCTATGCTGACAACGTCTTGTTGTCCATCACTCATCCCACCATTTTCGTGCCTCCCCCTTGGCCGAGTTGGACCTATATAGTCACTTTTCAGACTAGAAGATCAACTCGGACAAGACGGAGGTATTGGACTTTTAATGTTTCTAAGTTTGACAAGATACTCATTTAGTGTTTTTTTCCATTTCAATGGTGTCTCCAAGACTGTAAGTATCTGGGAGTCTTTGTCACTAAACATTACCAGCACCTTTTTCAAGTAAACTTTCCCCGTCTTCTTGACCAAATAAAGCTAGATCTCACTGCTTGGTCACACCTTTACATTTCTTGGATTGGCCGCGTTAATGCCGTCAAGATGAATGTCCTCCCAAGATTGCTTTATTTCCAGACGCTTTCCATTCGTATCCTACCCTACGTTTTTAAATTCCTCCAATTTCACGTTACTATATTTATTTGGTTGGGTAGACGGCCCCCGGTTCGACTTAAAGTTCTTTAGAGATCCCCACGAGGAGGGGAACTTGGGGATTCCTGATTTCCGTCGATACTACCTCTCCGCCCAACTCGCTCAATGTGTTCCAGAGTATGGTCTAAACTTGAGGCTGAGGGTTTGGGACTGCTCTCACTCTCTTCTCTCCTTTGGCTCCTAAGGTCTCGTCTCCCTAAACGTTTTTTACTCCATCCAGTCATCTCACATTCCCTATCCATTTGGGACTCCTCAAAAATATGGATTTTTGCCTCATTCCTCCCCTGTGATATTGTTATTTAATGCTCCAGATTTTTCCGCGGGACTTCACCCTAACTCATTTCAGCCATGGCACTTGCAGGGAGTCGGATATCTTGAATCGCCCAACGTCTTCTACGACTTTTTCCCAATTTTCTGACGCCTAATCTCGCTTTCATATCCCGTCAAAACACTTCTATTACTTTCTTCTACCACTATGCCATTTCCATAATGCTGTCAAAGACCGCCTCTTCTCCCACCCTCTCTCTACCTTTGAATCCTTCTGTTTACGTCAATCTTCAACAAAAGATCTCATCTCCACACTGTACTGTGAGCTTGCTCCCTCTACCTTGGGCCTTCGGGAACCCCACAAACTAGCCTGGGAACAGGACCTTGGTGAGGTGTTATTAGATGAGGAATGGTCTGAGATCCATGAGAATGCGGCCTCCAGTTAGAATTAAGGAGAATATCTTTAATGTTCTATACCGATCGTACTATGTGCCTTCGCAAATCCTTAGAATCGTCCCTGACTCTTCTGATTGATGCTGGCGAGGGTGCTCCAGCGAAGGCACATTCCTTCATATTTGGTGGACGTGCCCAAAACTGACAGGTTTCTGGACTGATAAAGCGCTTGATCCAATCAATTCTTCAGGTGGATATTCCCTTGGAGCCCAAATTCTTTCTTCTTCTGGGAGCTCCCTCGGCAACCCGTTATCAGAATAAACTAGGCTCATTTTCACAGTGGCTACTTGCCAAATAGCAGCAGACTGGTGGCAGCAATCTTCCCCCTCCCCCCCCTACTTGCAGACAATAGTTAACAGAGTTTGGCAGACCCAGTGAATGGGGCATATGACCAGTATCATCCACAACTCCTCGAGGGCCTTCACCAAGGTTTGGGACCTGTGGCTGTTCTTTTTCCAGGCTTGCTCATCCTTCACATAACTAAGAATTCCATCTCTCCCCCCATCCCAGCTTTTTTCACCCCACACATTGGATCTAGCCACTTCTCCTCTCTTCCCCTATATCTAATTCTTTCTTTCCCCTTCTTCTCTTCCCTCTGTATGGAACACTATTGAATTCTATTTCTACGCTGGTTGTAGACTCTGTTTATCTTGTTAACAATTTGTGTACTCACACTGTCAGTTGTAAGCTATTGCTCATGTGACCTTGCAAAAATAAAACATTTAAAAAAAAAAAAAGGTAATTTTATCTTTGAAGAAGATTCTCGGTTCTGGTTTTCTTTTTTTAAGAAATAAGAAGTGCCTGAATACATGTTAAAAGTGTAAACATTAAAAGGTGATATTTGGTAAAATAAAAATGTGTAAATAGTGTAAACCCCAGAAATAGGAAACTTTTGTGGTCTATCCAAAGAAATAAAAAAACATTGTTTGAAACAAATGGCTCAAAGAATAAACAAAACAAAAAACACAGGAAGACCGAAAGTAAAGCTGTTTATTTAGTTTAAAAGTTGCTTCAGAGCATGTACAGAGTCAATAAATTAAAGTCCTCCAAAGGTCAAACCCCCTTTGAAGGACTACTTAACCCCAAACTGATAATTTCAGATGGGAACCATAAAGGTAGTGTATATTGTTAAGTGTTGATGACATTCCACTGCAGCACTGTTTTTAAAAAGTATTATTTTCTTTCTAAAAGGCCAAGTCTGCAGTCATTTGAGTTACTGTGACATCACTGGTTATGTCCTTGCTTATCGGTTCACTTATTCACACACTGCATTTTTGCAAAGCTTTCAGTCACTTTGTGCCTGCTTATGTAAAATCTCTGTCACCTTGAGTCTCTGAACAGTCTCTGATGTTGGGTGGCACTCACATTCATACCTCACTGGTACATCGGACTATGGAAACCACAAAAATTGTTCTTGATTGTCAAGACAGTTACCAATACTAGCACCTGCTATGTGAAAAATAAAGTAATTTTGTAGTATAAAATATGATGGTTTGGGGGAATCAAATAGTAATATTTTGCAAAAACAATTCGTCTTTGAGTTGTCTATTGGACATAGCTTGCAAGATTTGTATCAGGAAACCCATTAAAACACTCAATAATGTGTCCTATTTGTTGTATAGCTTACACTAAAGAAATCTGTTGCTCTAAGCCCTAGGAAATTAACATCACATTGACTGCTCTATGCAAGGAATATATCAATAGTAGCTGAATAGTTTTACGCAAACACTAATCTAAAGCAATGGATGGTGCAAATCTTACATATTAGGAGTTGTGTAAGTCCAGCGCTTTTGCTTTCTGTGCACGCGCAGTATAATCCTTTGTCTCGGTCTGAGTCCAGATTTAGATGTATCTCCCCTTTGCTCCTATCTGCAATAAGAAGCACGGAATGGCAGAGGAATGGGCAGGGAGTAGGCATTGTATAATAAGGGCATGCTAACGCTTCTTCTTGCATAGTATGCTAAGGGGGGATGTAACCACAGATACTCCTCTGTTGCGGCTGCTTTCTCAAGGTCTGTGCTGATGATGATGATGATTGCCATCAGCATGGACCTTGCTGTGTGTTTTTAAAGAAAATAAAATAACTTAATTAATCCCGGGATTGACCAGCCCTGTGCTGAACAGTACTGGAACGGTGAATAAAATGAAGTATTTTGTCTGGTTCCAACATGCCCAGACTTCCATTAAGTAGTAAAGCATGATGGCACTTCTAGTACTATTGGTGCCAGTATGTGTCTTACTGAGCATTTAGACAGCCAGACTTTGCAAACTTGCACGTGTGCATTGGTAGATTCATACACAGGAGCAGGGCCAACGATGTCATGCCACTCAATTTCAGCGTTTTGATCTGTATCTGGTCTCCTCATGACACTGTCAAGAGAGAGAGATGTGTGTGTGTGTATATATGTGTGTGTGTATATATGTGTGTGTGTGTGTATATATGTGTGTGTGTATATATGTGTGTGTGTATATATGTGTGTGTGTGTGTATATATGTGTGTGTGTGTGTGTATATATATATATATATATATATATATATATATATATATATATATATATATATATATATTTTACACACATCCCGTCCTTCTCTTTGTAATATTATTTAGGAAGGTTTTGACACTACTCTGCTCAACTGAGTAGGAGTGATCTGGCAGTGTTAATGAAATTCAGCTGCTGATTGGGATAGTAATATGTTGAAGGGAGGGGATTTACTAGACATGAATAGAAAGTGGGAAATGTCTCTTTAATTTTGCAAGCATATCAACTTTGTTTTTGGTGACCATGACAATTATATCTAGTGAACTTTCTGCAGGACAGGAGACACCTCTGTTAATGTATGTTCTTGTCCTTGTTCTGTTTAGCTTATCAGCATGGATGATGACTGTGCATACAACAAAGGTAAAAAAAATATATATAGATCCTGTTATTATTGTTTTATAAGGTGCTAAAACATTCAGCAGCACTGTACAATGAATATATAGTACATCAAATGTTGATATCTAACTGATAACACGCGGCCAGAAACAAGCAAAGTCAAAATGTAGAAAATTCATGAAGTGTAAATGCAGTAATACACAAAAATTAATCCTAAGACGTAATAAGCAAAGTACAGGACAAAGTGAATATAATACAAGTGAAATGTGTAACACAAGGGCGCACAGGTGCAAGAGGTGGGAATGGATAATATGACTGCAGTAGAGGTTCCTGCTCGTGAGAACTTACAATCTTAATGGTAGGGGGGAGGCTGAAACAAGAAGGGTGGCAAGGAGTGAGGATTTGAGAGGTAGAGGCAGGTTGGGCCAGTGAGTGGAGTTCAGTGGGAGACTGGTAGGCTTTGAGGAAGCAATCTTTTTAAGTAGCATTTAAAACTTTGGAGCCTGATGGAGACTCTGGGAGCTAGATTTACTAAGCTGCGGGTTTGAAAAAGTGGGGCTGTTGCTTATAGCAACCAATTAGATTCTAGCTGTCATTTTGTAGAAAGCACTAAATAAATGAAAGCTAGAATCTGATTGGTTGCTATAGGCAACATCCCCACTTTTTCAAACCCGCAGCTTAGTAAATTTAGCCCTGGGTGTTTGAAGTATATTTCATTGGTGAGAAGTGGCATGCTAAAAATCTTGGAAGTGAGAGTGGGATGCAGTTATCAGCAGTGAGTCAAGGCGTTGAACATTGGCAGAGTGTAGAGACCAGAAGGGAGTGAGATTAGGTTGCAGATGTAGGGGAGAAGGAGTGGCTGAGGGCTTTGTAGGTGAGGAGTTTTAATAAGATTCTATGGGGATGGTTTGCTTGTGTAGGGATTAGCAGAGTGAGGAAGTGGAGCAGTGGAAGTCTCAAATCAGACTCTGGGTTTGGAAGGGTTACAGTAGTCAAAATGGGAGATAATAAATGAGACGGTGGATGTGAATATTGGTAGCGTCCAGGGTGATAATGGATTGTATCCTAGTGATGTTTCAAAGGTGGTAGTAACGGGCCTGAGAAAGAGACTGGATATTTGGAGTGAAGGAGAGGGTGGAGTCCAGCAGGAAACAGGGAGCAGAAATGAGAAACACAGGACAGTGTAGTGTGCATAGTGAGAGATATGTCAGTGGGTACAAGACTAGATGGAGGAAAGATGAAAAGCTTGGTTTTAGACACGATGAAGTACAGTGAGATTCTGAATTTGCATTATCCAATGGATAAGCAGAAATTAATGTTAATTTTTTGACGTGTACAATAATTATAATGATGGTACTATACAAGTGTTTTTATTTTTTCATATAGTGGAGGTTGTGTTTGTTTCTCATGTCGAAGATGCTGT
Source organism: Mixophyes fleayi (assembly GCF_038048845.1). Lineage (NCBI taxonomy): Eukaryota > Metazoa > Chordata > Amphibia > Anura > Limnodynastidae > Mixophyes > Mixophyes fleayi. Next base: position 56,879,057 of record NC_134406.1, read on the forward strand.
AACATTTTGGGGACAGGTACGATAACCCTTTAATTTATTGCAGTGCTGCCTATTTTAAATATAGAATAACTAGTATTTTATCGTGTTCCATTACCTTTCCTACACCCTTTACCTTCACATTTTACAGTTTGTATGGTTTTTGTTAATGTTATCTATATACTGGTATGAAAACATCTCTGCAACGTGTTGTACGGCAGGATTTTCATAGTCTTGCTCCTTGCTAAGTGTTCTTTTGTTTGTTGTATATTTTCCTTCCTCATGCAACAATGTTCTTGAAATGTAAAATGGCTTTACCTGTTTCAATAAAAAAGGAGATTGCAGAAAAAAAAAAGATCTGCAACCGGCAACGAATTAATCTAATAACAAAAGATAGAGCTCATTGTGTACTAATAAAGTGCACTGAATATGCATATGTAGCAAATTGAGGAGACGACTTAGCTGAGCGTTGCCTTGAGTGTATGTGGACAACAATTTTTTAATCTTCCTGAAAAAGAGGGCACCCTGGTGCAGTGTTTTATATGTTTATGTAAATAACAGTAAGTAAAACAACAAGTCCCCCTTCGAGGCAGCACTTCAGGATTTAGAATCACTCGTCAAAGTTGAAAAAACTGACATTTTGTTATCCAAATTCAAGTTATATCACTGATGAAAGTTATGACAACTGAAAACGTTGGGTTGAATTTCGATTATAAATGCCAGTGATTGACATGACCAATTCCACAGCACAATATAGAGAATATTTATCATGCAAATCGGTCCCTGCCGCACTGAGCTAAGTCTAAACTCCTTGACACACCCAGACTAGGGTATTTGTCAGCAGTCAATTGACCTAGTACGGTCATGGCCAAAAGTTTTGAGAATGACACGTATTTGTTTTCACAAAGTTTGCTGCTTTATTGTTTTTAGAACTGTTTGTCAGATGTTGCTGTGATATACTGAGGTAAAATTACAAGTATTTCATTAGTGTCAAAGGCTTTTATTGACAATTACATTAAGTTTATGCAGAGAGTCAATATTTGCAGAGTAGGCCTGTTTTGAAGACCTCTGCAATTCACCCTGGCATGCTGTCAATCAACTTCTGGGTCACATACTGACTGATGACCGCCCATTCTTGCCTAATCAATGCTTGGAGTTTGTCAGAATGTGTGGGGTTTTGTTTGTCCAACCGACTCTTGAGGATTGGCCACAAGGTCTCAATGGGATTAAGGTCTGAGGAGTTTCCTGGCCATGGACCGTTGATGTTTTGATCCCTGAGCCACTTAGTTATCACTTTTGCTTTATGGCGAGGTGCTCCAACATGCTGGAAATGGCATTGTTCGTCACCAAACTGTTCTTGGGTGGTTGGGAAAAGTTGCTCTTGGAGGATGTTTTGGTACCATTCTTTATTCATGTTCTTAGGCAAAATTGTGAGTGAGCCCACTTCCTTGGCTGAGAAACAACCCCACACATGAATGGTCTCAGGATGCCTTATTGTTGGCATGACACAGGACTGATGGTAGCGCTCGCCTTTCCCTCTCTGGACAAGCGTTTTTCCAGATCCCCCTAACAATCTGAGAGGGGATTCATCAGAGAAAATGACTTTACCCCAGTTCTCATCAGTCCAATCTCTGTACCTTTTGCAGAATATCAGTCTGTCCCTGATGTTTTCCCTGGAGAGAAGTGGCTTCTTTGCTGGCCTTCTTGACACCAGGCCATCCTCCTAAAGTCTTCGCCTCAGTGTGCATGCAGATGCACTCACACCTGCCTGCTGCCATTCCTGAGCAAGCTCTGCACTGGTGGTGCCTCGATCCAGCATCTGAACCAACTTTAGGAGATGGTCTTGGTGCTTGTTGGACGTTCTTTGGCGCCCTGAAGCCTTCTTCACAAGTATTGAACCTTCAAGTTCTTGATGATCCAACAAATGGTTGATTTAGGTGCAATCTTGCTAGCAACAATATTCTTGCCTGTGAAGCCATTTTTGTGCAAAGCAGTGATGACTGCATGTGTTTCATTGCAGATAACCATGGTTAACAGAGGAGGAACAATGGTTTCAAGCACCACCCTGCTTTTAAAGCTTCCAGTCTGTTATTCTAACTCAATCAGCATGTAGAGTGATCTCCAGCCTTGTCCTCGTCAACAGTCTCACCTGTGTTAACGAGAGAATCACTGACATGATGTCAGCTGGTCCTTTTGTGGCAGGGCTGAAATGCAGTAGAAATGTTGTTTTGGGGATAAAGTTCATTGTCATGGCAAAGAGGAACTTTGAAATTAATTGCAATTCATCTGATCACTCTTCATGACATTCTGGAGTATATGCAAATTGCTAGCATAAAAACTGAGGCAGCAGACTTTGTGAAAAATAATATTTGTGTCATTCTCAAAACTTTTGGCCATGACTGTTATCTGACCTGTGGTTCCGATCTGTTTATCCTATTCCACAAGGGTATGGGCTATGTAATAAATAAGACTGTAATCAAGGCAGGTTCTCTTTAGAATAGAGTGCCATTAATGTTGGAATATAATAGTGTGCCTTTATTACCACATAAAAGCTATGGTTTTATTTGTAGCTCAAAAAGATCCAATATATGACTGAATCAATATATTACTACTATTACTATATATTACTATATGACTGCTTTTCAGAATTGTTGTAGTGACACAGTAGGTCTGTGCTCAGTGATAATGTAATGTTTATTGATAACTTTATCATGGTATTTGGCTAATATATATTTCAAGGCATATAACATAATTTATAAATATCCGATACCCTTGCTTAGTATCCTTTCTACAAACATTCTGTTATAATGCGTATGTATTTGAAAAAATTCTGAATATGTTCTTGTACTCTCAGTCAGTGAACAGAATCCATGACATGTCAAAGCTGAGCGAATCTTTGGCAACGGTTTGCCCTACCATGAATACTGTATTTGGAATTCCTGATCTTGATAAGGTACATCTTTAACTTAACCATTTTTATAATTGTTTTACACTTCTTTATGAGCGGGTTAATTGGTCGTTTTCTCTAACAATTTTACACTGTCCTTTCTTAGTCAATATGTCCTCTTTTGAAACCTCCCAGCACTTGTCAATTGCCGGATTTGCAATTGAGGATTTACTGTACAACCCTTGTAGGAAAATGATGCGATAAACAATATTCACTTTTTTTTTCTTAAGATAACGCAGTAATAGAGTACCTGAATACTGTGTAAAATAATGTCTAGCTATACTACTGTATATGTTGATGTGTTGTAAATTAAAGCATGATGCACTAATTGAAGTACTTACTATGTTTAATTTACAGGTTTATGGTGGGATGTTTTCAGCAGATAAGTGCTGGTACAGGTGTAAGCTGCAGCATGTGGTTAATGATGAGCAGGTAAGTAGAAGTCCTGTAAGAGAATCATATGGGGATTTTTGGGATTGGTAACCGGTATGGGCTGCTTCTGCTGGGAGTTGAATAGTTGAAATGCAGACAGTGTCATATATTTTATTTTACTTGCAAAAAGGAATTGGGTGCTTTTGTGATTCTTGTGGTAGTAGTACTTTAATAAATGTGAAAATAATATAAAATACATATACAGATGTAGTATTTTTTTGTGCCTTGAATATCAGAACATATTTGCTGACGCAAAGTAATTTATAATTTGCCCAATGAATTCTTCCTCATTTGTTAGAAAGTGTGTTCCACATTTTCCACAACATCACAGAGTTGGATCAATTACTGCACCCATGTGGAGTTATATCAACTATATAATGTTGTTCCACGGCACAAAAATGTAAAATAGATATATGTTCAGCTAGAGTAATGAAATGAAAAGATTGTTCTATGAGAAAATAGTTGCTTTTAAAAACATGCTGAGTAACATGTATAGGGGTGTGTGTCTGTATTTGTCTTGCGTTCACACACATGGTAACATACTGTGCCCTGCATTGCTTGATTGGAGTTTGTAATACTGTTAGTGCTTTATATTGTTTTAAAATGGTGAAGTAGATTTGGCAGCAGTGATAATACAGTGTGAAGCGGCTATGGCCAGATTCACAAGTGCTGTCTGATAACCTTGTCTTGTGTTGCAGTTTGCCATACAACATCAAGCCCTACTTAATTGTGTCATACCCCAGTGTACTTGGCTTGGCCAATTACAATGTATTGTCCAGTTTTTCTAAGTCACTGCTTTTGTTTTGCTCATTTGTAATTCTTTAAGTGAATTATACAAAATTGCTTCCATATCAAAGGGACAAAGAAACAAGTGTTGTGTACACGATACACTCCAAAAGCTGTACCTTTTTCTTTCTGCAAAAGCCGGTTACCCTGATACCATTGTGGGGATTGCGTTTCTATGTGCCCATATCTAATATTGTTGGGGTAATGGGGATGGTTGTTTTTCATTAGTTTCCATACTGTCATTGTGAACTTTAATGATTGCATTGTTATTTTTATAACATCACATATGGTCTTATTGTTTTTTTTATATATATTTGTGATCCTTTCTCCATTCACATTATTTATTTACAAAAATTGAAAACAGCGCTGCTGATTCTAAATTCTTACTAAACATATCTTATATTTGGTTTATATATGGATCAGGAGCCAGAAAACAGAGGGCAGCCCCTGATCGTCAGCGCTGATACAGCAATACATTTTCTGGTTTTTTTTCTTCTTATACCAAACCAATGCTGTTTAATGTGGAATACACCACTCAGAGGATAGCATGGATGAATTACATTTTTGGCTACTAATAAGATTACGTGGAATATTATATTTCAGTGTTACTCATCAAAATGATTGTTACTTATTAGAGATATAAATCTTTTATAAATGAAATTATTATTCTTTGTAGGAAATTTTCAAAGATCCATATCGGATCCTAAATTAATTGGCAATCTTTTTAAGACCCTTTTATTTGCGGTTTGGTATAATCAAGCACATACAGAAAGTCACAATATGGGCATACAGATATCGAAGATGACAACGTATAGCAGGCTTTAAGTCTACAGCCACAAAATCATATAGATTTATAATGGTACCAACTTGGAAGGAGTAAGAGCAATGATTGGAAAGTGGAGAGGTATAAAAGAAAACACATTCCAGAAGAGGTTTTGGGGAACCAGGAGAAACTCCCTGTGCCATGCCCAACAGAAATGGTGGAGGGCCAAAGTTGCTAAGACAGCAGCCATGGAGTCATAGACACCACAGAAAAGGCAAAAAAAAGAGACTTCGAATTCAAACAAATAATCAAATTGATCTACTGATGGTCGACACACTCTGGAACAGGTAGTTGCAGAGATCTGCTGAATTTTTGTGATGTATTCCATGTGGTAGATGTGCAATAGCCAATTGTTGAGGTAAGCACATGAGGTTTAGGATTCATCCACAATGTTGCTATGTGGCATTTTGGGGCCTCCGTATGTGATGGATATGTTTGGGTGACTCGGTGATCGGCAGGGTTTAGTCGCAAGTATGCCTAGGAATTAAGGATTGCAATTCTAGTTAATAATTGAATTGAAAACTTTAATCTCGGACGAGTATGCAGCAATTTTGGGTCACCTCCACCATACTTGACAGAAAGATTCCATCAGTACAAAATTCCTCCAGCACCAATTAAAGGAGATAGGGCAGAAGGTCTGGATCTTGGAAGGGAGCATCTGAAAAAAGCTTAAAGGCAATGTGTATAATCCTGACACACATGGAGGATTTCTTAAAATGTTGTTTGATAGATTCCCAGGATTCCGAATCCAGAACCAAGTCCTTTTTACTGATTCTTTTTCAGCTCCTATGAAGATTTATCTGCTTGGAGAAGCATTAAGGTTATTAATGTAATAATGTGACCGGTAATTTCTTCAAAATGGAGTTGAAAAGAGACGAGAACTCTAGTATCGTTTGAGAATCTGCTGGTGGTTTCTGGACTTTTAAAAGTGGAAAATCTACAAAAACTGTTAAGCTTTTTTTTAAAAAAAAGTAGGTCCACCTTATTTGCAAGTTTGCCCTCCATGTTGTTAATAGTTTTTTACTTGTTTCATTGTATAACCATTGATGCATTCCTAAAGTTAAATATGTTATGAGACAACATTTTAAGTGCCTAATATTCATCCCTTCATATTGTTTACGGCATTGGCAGGTCATATATCTCCACAAGTTCTGCAATTATTAAAATCATAAATATTCTAGATTCTATTCTAGATCTCTTTATATACCATATTATGCACTGTATTATTGCATGCTTTACATCTACCACGCTAATAAAAGTCTTTCTTGCCCTTCTCCAACTTGTTGATATTTTTAAACCCTAATGCCTTGGAGAAATCTGTGTCAGTTTAAAAAACATATTGGTATTTCTCAATGATCTTACGAATATCATTCCATTGTTTTATCCTTATCCTTTTTTTTTTTTTTTCCCTTTCAAATCTGGACACTTATGTCTAGTTCTTAGAAATGCCTCTTGGGGAATTCCTTTATTGCTGGAAAGTGTGAGCTGCCACCATGACGTTCACTTTTAGCTCCTGGTTTTTCTTTTTATGATACAGGTTTGCATTTTTTATTTGCTGTAAATTCTATAACCCAAAAAAATTATTATTTTTTTTAAATCACACAAGTTCATTTTAAATTAACATTAGTATTTAATTCCTATATAAATTATTTGGGGCATATTCAATTCCGATCCGGATTCGCCGGAACGGCCGCGAACCTAATCTGCGGTACCGCAATAACGTGGATTTTCGTTCGCAGCCCATAGGGCTGCGTACGAAAATCCGCGTTATTGCGATACCGTATTACCGGCAGTAGTGCGCATTTTCCGCGGTAACGCACGTTACCGCGGATCGGAATTGAATATGCCCCTTTTAGTGTATCTCCTTTCAAAATTAAGATGTCATCTAAACACCGTAACCATACATTTGAATGCTTTTTTATATTTTTTATATTTTTCACTAAAGACCTATTCCTTCTCCTATTATTTAATTCACATATATTGGGGCAAAAGTAGATCCCATAGCTGCCCCTCTTATATGTTAAGTCATTAATTCTCATTATAACATCTGTTGTATCCTGAACTTTGTATGGCGAAATAACATATTTTCTATGGTGTTTGTCTACAAATATATGATCACATTAGTAAGTGATTGTATGGCGAATTCTTCTCACTATCTTGACAAGTCATTGGTTAGTCTCTTTAACTTACGTGAATACTTGGTGTTTGTGAGTTTTTTATTTTATTTTAAAGGTATTTTTTGGTGTATACTACCAATTAATCCTGGCAAATAAAAGCAGGGGTTGAAAGGGGTATGTGTCTACTGTTCTAAATGGAGTCCTTTTACAATGTTCCTGCACTTGAGAGCTTTTGTAAATACTTTGTGGAGCCAGACAATTGCACTTAATTCCAGGCCCTGCCATGTGTTACAACATGAGAATAAAGGACACAGATTGGGTAGCCTAGTGTACGGGAGAAGTAGCAGAATCCATTTTGTGGTGTGTTTCTCCAGTTGTTTGTCATGAAGTAAAGAAGGAAACTCATGAGACTGTATTAGGTAAAATCTGATTTTATTTTTTCCCAACATAAAGAACCAGGACATCTTTGAAATCTACAATTGACACCTTTTATTATGGGCCATATACCTTTGTCATATCTTGAATGAGGCTCACACATTTGGGGGGTCTCTGTAATCGAAATAAAAAAACAAAAAATATTTCGGAGGACTAGTTATTAATAATTTGTTTTAGCCCTGGGGGTTAAAGAAAATTTCTCTCCTTTCCTTCCAGATTTTTGGTCGTCTTTCTTCATATCAGAATGTAAAAACCTGTTTATATATGTTACTAATAGAGAACCTAATCTGTCAAAAAAAATGTTTTTAAAATCAGATGTGTAAACTAAAAATTAAAGGATCAATTGTCAGTCTAAATACCACATTGTAAACCTCAAATTTGATCATAAAACAGTTAAAATACAAGTAGCTCATCCATGTTTTGTTTTGTCCATAGGTTAAATCTCCTGTCATATGAAATATACTATTTTCTATTATCAATCCAATAAATGGAGATAATGAAATATTAGTTTAAAAAAACGACTGTTAACTCTTTATCTTGTTCTTGTGAGATCACCTTTTCTGAGTTCAGTGTGACCAGCCCCTTTCAGAGGTTCATAGAGTCCCGGGAAACCCAAATTAAGAGGCCCCCTACACCCATTTTCGGATTTTTTTTTTTTAAACAAACCTAAAAACTTTAAAACAAATTAAAATATATTTGTAATGTTTAACTGTCTTAAAATTTACAAATAAATACTGTATAATATACTGATGTACTGGATTATTGGAGATTTCAAACTAGAAGTGCTTTTCTATCTTTGTTTTATTTTTCCGTTGCAGCAATTAATTTTTGGAAAAATCCAACTTTCGAGCCACGTCACAGTTAATGTTGGGCATGGCGAGCTCGTTCTGTCGCTCTTACCCCATAGTTGAGCTATGATGGGGTTTTTTTATCGTTCATTCACCAGAAGCAACAAATACCAGCAAACAGGAAAATACGCAAAGATGTTGGAAAAAACCCAGAAAGTCAGAGTCCTAGGATTTCTATAAGAAGTTCCTTTAGCTTGCTTTCCAAATTAAAGTTTGTACTATAAAATCGCTTCAGGAAAACGTAGTTTTGTCGCTGAAATATTGGGCAATATATTGTATTGTTGCTGAAAGTTTTCCGCTGCGGTGCACAGGTCTTCACTTCTTATTTTGTTGCACTCCCGAAGAAAATTACAAATTACTTGCAATGAAGTAAATATGCGATGAAGACCAGATAGAATGGAGTCTACGACTACATAGCAAACATTGACCCTATAGTGGTTTTTGCCATTGGATTGAGTAGTAAGTGGTGACTAGTGGAGATCTCGGTTGGAATCTCAATCTTTATTGCTTGTTTTGTCCATAGGTTAAATCTCCTGTCATATGAAATATACTATTTTCTATTATCAATCCAATAAATGGAGATAATGAAATATTAGTTTAAAAAAACGACTGTTAACTCTTTATCTTGTTCTTGTGAGATCACCTTTTCTGAGTTCAGTGTGACCAGCCCCTTTCAGAGGTTCATAGAGTCCCGGGAAACCCAAATTAAGAGGCCCCCTACACCCATTTTCGGATTTTTTTTTTTTAAACAAACCTAAAAACTTTAAAACAAATTAAAATATATTTGTAATGTTTAACTGTCTTAAAATTTACAAATAAATACTGTATAATATACTGATGTACTGGATTATTGGAGATTTCAAACTAGAAGTGCTTTTCTATCTTTGTTTTATTTTTCCGTTGCAGCAATTAATTTTTGGAAAAATCCAACTTTCGAGCCACGTCACAGTTAATGTTGGGCATGGCGAGCTCGTTCTGTCGCTCTTACCCCATAGTTGAGCTATGATGGGGTTTTTTTATCGTTCATTCACCAGAAGCAACAAATACCAGCAAACAGGAAAATACGCAAAGATGTTGGAAAAAACCCAGAAAGTCAGAGTCCTAGGATTTCTATAAGAAGTTCCTTTAGCTTGCTTTCCAAATTAAAGTTTGTACTATAAAATCGCTTCAGGAAAACGTAGTTTTGTCGCTGAAATATTGGGCAATATATTGTATTGTTGCTGAAAGTTTTCCGCTGCGGTGCACAGGTCTTCACTTCTTATTTTGTTGCACTCCCGAAGAAAATTACAAATTACTTGCAATGAAGTAAATATGCGATGAAGACCAGATAGAATGGAGTCTACGACTACATAGCAAACATTGACCCTATAGTGGTTTTTGCCATTGGATTGAGTAGTAAGTGGTGACTAGTGGAGATCTCGGTTGGAATCTCAATCTTTATTGCTAAAACTTTGCACTCTGACAAGCTCATCCCATTTATCACACATCTGTTCATTGTCTTTCTGATAGAGATTGTGCAGTCAGATTGAGAGTTTCACTATTTGATAAAGCCGTTCCTATAGAATGCAAATAATGTGCAACTCGTTTATCAGGATCAATGCGTGCAGAGCATCTAGTTGTGGATATATTATGAAGTGAAGCAGAGAGATTCTCTTTCAGAATTTCTCACCTTTGTGGGGGGGAGCTGAAGATATTTTACATTTGTTGCACAGTTCCAAAGTAAGTATTTGCCTCCTTACAGGATTCAGCGCAGTTGACACTCACAAGGTTTAGTGTGTGGTTTCCACAGCTGGAGAAAATACAGTATGGGGCATATTCAATTGTCCGCGGGATTGCCGAAAATCCCGCGGTCCGCGCAGGATTACCGTTATTCCGGTAATCCTGAGCGGGAAAAACCGTTAATATAGTAATTTACTCACTGGATTTCAGCTCGCAGCGCTGAAATCCAGCAAGAGATCACCATATTAACGGTATTCGTTTTTCCGCGCTCGAACCCGCGGACAATTGAATACCCCCCTATGAGTCTAATCCAGTTATGAACAACCTATTCCCTTGCAATGTTGCGAATCGCTCACCCCGGCAAAACTCATGGACAATTGATGTTTACATGTGTCTGTGTGAGTAGATGCATCATACACAGAGAGTGCAAAAAGTGCATGCACCGCTGTGTGTTATGCCAATTTATCCAATTAACATATTTAGGCTATTGGTTTATTACTTGGAAATTGTCAAATTAGCAAATGGATAAATAGAAAATAAAAAGTCAGAACACAAAAACAATCAGTTGGAAAGATTTGGCAGGCTAACATTGTGTGTCTCTATAAAGTTCCTTCCTCCAGTCCTGAGTGGTCTCCTGATTTCCCATTAGTATGGGTATGATCATTTCAGCTCTTCTCCCAGAAGCTTCTCTTCTTTTTGACCATTGTCCAGTCTTTCTCTGAGCTGAATCTTCCCTTTTAAGCAGTCTATTCTTTGTGGTTCCTGAAAGTGTGAAGGTTCCTGATATTGTGATATTCAGCTACACACAATTAGCCAATCTGGAGTATATTTGCAAAAGTCAGCCTTTAACACAGTAGTTGTGGTTTTTGGAACTGCACAGGACATTCTCATAGTGCCTTCTTAGTATTGAAATGTATGATCACATGGATTTTTTAACTTGCTATTAAACCCATTTTTCTCTTTCATCCAGTCTGGGGGACACTGCTTACCATGGGGTTGTGGAGGGGAGCTCGGGAGTTGGCACCTAGCTAGTTAACTTTAGCACTGCTGACAGACTCCTCCTCTCTACAATCCCCCTGCCTCTTCCTCTTCCTCTCAGTTTTTTTCTAGGTGCCCAAAGGAGTTGGGCTGTAGATTTTTAGCTAGTGAAATTATAATTTTAATTTATTTTTTCAGGTATTTAACTTTTAATTTTTAGTTTAGACACTTTTATTTTGACAGCAGACTTGGGAGTGTGTTCTATCATAGAGAGCACACTCCCAAAAGACCGCAGCATAGACCCTGCTCTGTGAGATGAGAGCCGAGGGCTCTCACTGACTGAGTTTTTTTGCAGGGTTTACATCAGAGTGACAAGCGGTCTCTCCGGACTGCTGTCACTCTCAGCCTCCCCGATAACCGGCGCTGCCACTGCAGGCATAGAGCGCCGGTTATCGGAGCATCAGCCGGTGCCCATTTTGGAAAGACACGGGCAGGTACAAGACAGAAGCCCGGCAAAGTATGAAGGGGGCAGATCAAGATCCCCCCTCAGAAATAGGAGGGGGCATCGGGGTCCAACCGCTGCAGTAGACCTCAATCTTTTTGAGGTCTCCACTACTCTGCTAATTATTTATTTCTCTATTGAACAAAAAAAAAAAGGAAAAATGGAGACAGAATATCGGAAAAAGGGGAGCTAAAATTATATAGAGCTCCCCTGCTCTTCAATTTATTGGCAGTATTCCGGTCTTGAACTAAAGAAGAAGCCCGGGAACAGAGACAGCCTTGTGGGAGCAGGCATCAGGACATCGCTGATGGACTTCTCTCCTGTGTTTTGGCCTTTTGGCTAAGTATTCTATTTTTTATTAAGCATTTATAAAAACTATATATTGTTTACTGACAAAATGGGGCTAGTAGTAGTAATATTATTGTACTCTTTACTTGCCTAAAATCACATTGTTTATTTAAAGAGACAAGTACAACTTTTAGTGTAGATTAGTTGATTACATGTTTTTCTCTCTGTCTCCCTCAAGTCGGGTGTGCTTGGTGATTCTTCCCTTTGTAAAATGTTAGATAAAAGAAAAGGTCCTATTGAAAGATATTTTACCTGTTATAGAGGTAAGGTTAAATTACCATATGGCCAGAGGGACCTGTTGGTGCTATCTTCTGATTGCAAAGGGGGCCCCCCATCTGCGCAAACACAGCAGTTTTTAGCCCCTCTGTTGGAGGAACCGGCCTGGGCGGCTTTACACAGTCAGTTCCCTCTTTACCCCAGCTTCTCACTAAATCTACTTGGTTAGTGACAAGCTCGGCAGCGTTTTCTTCTGTATTGCACAATGTTGTCACGACTGTGCTATAGGGCCTGCTATAGCCGTCCCTGCTGCTTCTACTGGGACGGCTATAGCAGGCCCTTATTTGATAACGGATCAGACCCCTGTCTCGGCAGAACCAGCATGGTTCTCATCATTAATAAAGGGTTTAGACAGGCTAAACCATTTACTTGAATCCCCATATTTGGGCCCTACTAAAAGAAAGCGGTTTAGATCCACTAATCCTTTTATGAAGGGGAAGCAAATTTTGATCCTGACCAGGTTCACGTATCTAATCAGGAAGAAACCGCCAGATATCGGGCCATTGATGATTTGGTATTAGCGGTGAGGCAGGCCTTGGACCTCCCAGAGGCAGAGGATCCTAGTCCTATAAACAGAAGTCTCTTTAAAAAAGCCAGAAGAAAGGTTATTTGTTTTCCACCTTTGGTGGAATGGAGAGTTACTGCTGAGGGAATATAGAAACAACCTGATTAAAAGTTTTCTATACCAAAAAGATTCTCCTACGTAGATACATTACAAGAAGAGGATCTGGCTCGCTGTAAAGGAATCCCTAGGGCGGATACTCCTATAGCCCTTTAGCCCGCCACACTATCCTGCTGGTCCCGGGCACTGCAACTATGCAGGACACCACTGACCGCAAAATTGAATCTCAGCTAAAGTCTAATTTGGTAGCAGCGGGTTCTTCATTCAGTCCCACATTTGTTTCGCCTTGGTTCGCTAGAGCCATGGAAACATGGGCAGAGCAGCTGGCTGAGGCCTTGCAGTATTCAGAATTGCTTTCCCTAGCTTTACATTTAAAAGAGACATCTGGTTATCCTTATGAGGCAGCTCAGAACACAGCGTCTGTGTCTTCCTCTATCCAGGCTTCGGCAATTTCCGCAAGGAAAAACCTTATGGCTGAAATCCTGGGAGGCTGTTTCGGAATCTGGAAAATCCCTAGAAACCATTTCTTTTTCGCCATCAGGTTTGTTTGGGCCGGAATTAAACTGTATCATTCTCAGGCAAAGGGTGGCAAAGACACCTTTTTGCCAGTGAAAGTAGGCAGAGCCGCCCCACGTGTTTCAGCTCCTTGAGGCAGTGCTTTCGGGGGACCTCCTTCCTAGGGTCCAGTCATCCAGGGACAGACTACAAACAAATTCTACAGGCTTCTCAGACAGAGGTAGGTCCTAACAATGGGCAGCGTCCTCTCAGGACCCTGGGATTTGGGGCATTATGACAAGGGGGTAAATGATAGATCTTTTTGGTCCTGTTCCACAAAGTTCTTGTAACCCCGCTACCCGAGATTCACAGAGAAGACAGGCAATGTAGAGTTGTCGCCTCTCTTCTTTCAGCAAGAAATTATTTGCAGAGTCCCAGAAAACCAGAAAGGGAAAGGTTTTATTCAAATATTTTCTTGTCAGGAAGCTGGACGGTTCCTTTTAACCCATCCTAAATATAAAGAAACTAAATGTGCACTTAACAGTGGACAAAATTCGGATGGAGTCCCTGAGGTCAGTAGTAATTGGATTGCAAAATAATTAGTTTATAGCTTCCATAGTCATAAAAGACGCATACTTTCACGTTCTTATCTGGAGCGGTCATCAGTCTCTCCTGAGATTCAGGGTGGGGACCTTCCACTATTAGTTTTGGGCTCTTCCCTTCGGCCTCTCCAGGGCTCCAGGGGTTTTCACAAAGATCATGTCGGTTATGGCAACTTGTCTTCACTCAGTGGGAGTTCAGGTTGTGGCCTACTTAGACAATCTTCTCACAAAATCCGCCTTGGAGGTTTGCTTGCAACAGGATTTGTTCCTCACCATAGCTTTCTCGAGAGCCATGGGTGGTTAATAGAATTAAAGAAATCCCAGGTGGTTCTGAGCCAACGAATGATCTTCCTGGGACTCATCATGGACACCAAACAACAGAGGGTGTTTCTGCCAGAAGAGAAAATCAGGTCGGTTCAGAGGATAACATCTCATGTCTTGTCCTCTCCCACTCCTTCAATTCACTTGTGCATGCGTCTTCTAGGGAAGATGGTGGCCTCCTTCGGGACGATCCCCTTCGGTTGTGCTCATTCCCGGTATTTCAGTGGGACCTCTTGACAGAATGGTCGGGATCCCACCTACATTTGGACCGCCAGAAGATCTCTCCGGATGGGAGAAAGTTGCTTCAGGGGTGGCTGATTCCGGATCACAAGTCGGTGGGCAGGTCTTTTGCTCCATGGTCAGGGAGCATAGTCACCACAGACGCCAGCCTAAAAGGTTGGGGGGGGGGTGGGCGTTAGCCCTTCACCTAAGGCTCCAGGGTCTTTGGTCAGCCCAGGAGTCCTCCCTATCCATCAACACGTTAGAGTTGAAGGCAATTCCTTTTGGCTCTTGGGGGGGGGGGGCAAACCCTTTTTCTGGATCATCCAGTCAGAGATTAGTCCTACAATGCCACGGCTGTGGCATATGTCAACAGACTATGAGGAACGAGAAGCACAGCTGCAACGCGGGTATCAGCTCAGATATTCGCTTGGCCGGAACGATATGTTCCAGCAATCTTGGCAGTGTTCATTCCAGGAATAAAGAACTGGGAGGCCAATTATCTCAGTCGCAATGCGATGATGCCAGGGGAAGGGTCCCTCCATCCGGAAGCTGTTCAGAGGTGGGGTCTACCGGATATAGACCTCATGGCCTCCAGACACAACAAAAGGGTTCCCAGGTTTGGCGCAGGGGCAGGGAACCTTTGGCAGTAGCAGCGGACGTAATGACCATGCCAGTGGACTTCAGGTTGAGATATCTGTTCCCCCCCCTAATTCCCATGATTCCTCGAGTACTCAGTCGAGTGAGGCAGGGCGTTCTGCCGGTAATTCTGATAGCACCTGCAGGGCCGCGGCGAGTGTGGTACGCGAACATAATCTCTATGGCGGCAAAAGCATAGTCTCCCGTCGCGAGACTATCTTCTCCTTTAGGGTACTTTTCGTCACCAGGATTTACCTCACCTGAATTTAACGACATGGCTGTTGAAGCCAGGCTCTGGAGGGCTAGGGGCTTCCCTAGTGTAGTGAACCCTCCACTATAAACTATAGCCTGTTTCGGCTCGTATCTATCATCGCATTTGGCGAGCCTATATCAGATGGAGTGGAAATAGGTCTTGTCATACGTCCTCTTTTTTGGTCTTTTCCGACTTCTGGCCTTTCTTCAGGATGATCTTGAGGCAGGTCTCCGCTTAGTTTCCTTACAGGTATAGGTATCTGCCCTGTCAGCTTCCTTCCACCTGAAGTTAGCGGATATGCCAGACATCAGGACGTTTCATCAGGGGGTCTTACAGATCCAGCCACCTTACACTCCTCCTACAGCACTTTGGGATCTTAACCGGGTGCTTGATACACTTACAGGGTCTTCTTTTGAACCCTTACTTTCGGCATATTTTAGGTCTCTGACCTGGAAGGTGGTGTTTTTTCTTGACTATTGCATCCGCTCGTAGAGTTTTAGAGTTGTGAGCTCTGTCCTGTCGACAACCATAATTGGTGTTCCACGAGGACAGAGTGGTATTGAGAACTCTCCCTTCCTTTGTTCCGAAGGGTATTCAGCTTTTCGTTTGAACCAGGAAATTGTGGTTCCGGTCTTTCGGAAAGCTTCTCAGTCTGATCAGATGTATATGGAGAAATTAGATGTTTGTTAGGGCTCTCCGCATTTATGTTAAGCGAGCTTTCCAAAAATTCGGAGTACCGATTTTCAGTTTGTCCTGTTAAGGATTCTCATAGAGGCTGGCCAGCCTCTAAGCAGTGAATTGCGAGATGGATTAGGGTAACAATTGCACAGGCTATATCAGGGCTAACCGTCCTGTGCTAGAGAGACTTACGGCCCATTCCACCAGATCGGTGGGGGCGTCTTGGGCAGCGAGAAATGGGGCTTCTGCGGACCAGCCACCTGGTCTTTTGCCCATACTTTTGCAAAGTTCTATCAGTTTAATGTATTTGCGTCTTCGGATGCAAATTTTGCCCGTACTGCTCTACGGGCCGGGCTTTCAGAGTGGTCCCACCCTTAAGGGGCTGCTTTAGAACGTCCCCATGGTAAGCAGTGTCCCCCAGACTGGATGAAAGAGAAAAGAGGATTTTTGTACTTACGTTAAATTCGTTTCTCTGATTCCGTCTGGGGGACACTGCGATTCCTCCCTTCTGCTTTTCTTCTGTGTGCTCTTGGTTGATTGGCCTTTTCTCCTTGGGACTTTTTAATTAACTGAGAGGAAGAGGCAGGGGGATTGTAGAGGGGAGGGGTCTGTCAGCAGTGCTAAAGTTAACTAGCTAGGTGCCAACTCCCGAGCTCCCCTCCACAACCCCATGGTAAGCAGTGTCCCCCAGACGGAATCAGAGAAACGGATTTAGCGTAAGTACAAAAATCCTCTTTTCTGTAATTCATTGCCTGATATGGGCCTCTCTCGTCCATAACCTGCAAATAAACATCCTCTGGGAGCCTCCTAAAACTTTGTAATTTTTTTTATTTTTTTTTTATTTTTTTTATTGGTTCTGTTTGTTACCAATGTTTGCTCTTTTTCTTTTCCTCCTTATTCTCTTCTCTGCTACTGATTAGCTCAGGATCGTGCTTGAGGTTATCGCGGAGCAGCACAGTGGTTAGCGTTGCTGCCTCAGCAGTGGGGCTTGGGTGTCATTCCGACAAAGCCCTATCTTTGTGGAGTTTGTATGTTCTCCATGTGTTTGTGTGGACTTCCTCCCACTGTCCAAAAACATACTAATAGGTTAATTGGCTGCTGTCAAAAATTAACTCGAGTGTATGTGGTTGAAAATATAAACTGTAAGTTCCAATGAAGCAGGGACTGATTTGAATGACTGATGTGAATGATTACAAAATCTTTGTACATGACTGCATAATTTAGTGGAGCTGTATAAATAATAAACAATGACCTGTTAAGAATATTCCATTATATTAAGTTCATAGTGTCAAACAATCTAGTTGACAAGGTCTATTCCTCCGTTACTTTTTATTCCCAACTGAGCTACATGAAAATTAAAAATTCTGCATTTCTTTTTAATTCTAGTGTGCAGTCACTTATATTGATTATGGAAATTCAGAAGTTTTAAATAGATCCAACATTGTTGAACTTCCTGATGATTTACAGTTACCAGCTGTGGCACAGAAATATAGACTCTGGGGACTGCAGCTTCAGAACACTTCCGATATTGAACAGGTGAGCATGTATTGTGAATTTATACGTAACACAAACACACACGTCAGACAGCACACACTTCTATTCACAACTAGATGACCTATGAACTGCCCCTTCTGCTTCTTCTAGGCAAAACGCAAAGTCTGCCGCATTGATCTTCAGCATGAGAGAGTTCAAACATGGGCAGCCTCCTTAATAGAGACTGGAATGGTTAAGTTCTGAACAAATTAGAAAAACTAGGTTTTTTTACCTTTAAATTAAAGGCACCTTTGAGGTGACTTAATATGTATAAATATTTTCAAGGGTAATATGAAGATGTATTTAACTTTTCATATCAAGGACCAAACCATACAATGCAATTGGAAGAAAGACGTTTCTTTAATGCAAGGGTGCTGAATTGGAAGCCTATCTTACAAGCACTGGTACCTACATATAAGTAGTAAAAGCCATCAATTGGTGTGATTGATTCATTGAACTTTACTGATCGCGTATTTTATATACCGTATATACTCGAGTATAAGCCGAGGCACCTAATTTTACCACAAGAAGTTGGGAAAACTTATGGACTCGAGTATAAGCCTAGGGTGGGAAATGACTTGCTTCTTTTAATAAACTCAGGTTTCCAAAATGTCTCCAAATGTACCAAAAAATCAGCAACCATATTAGTAAGGTGTATATATAGTGTATATAGCGTTCACATGAGATAGAGGATGCCACAATTTGGAAAATATTGGAGCGGATATGTTTGTCATTAATAATTACTAGATAAACTGCTCACCCCAGGTACTGCGCCCATCTCTTACTAGGCTGTCTTTAGGACAGTACATACTTCTTGCATCTCTTTCTCATTGATGAGGAGCTCTGGATGTGTCCCCCTGTGTTTACTCTCCTCTGTGCCTGGTAGGGAGGGAGGGATTTTCTTCAGCCCTTAACTTCCGTGCGTTCCACTAACAGGAAGTTCAGCATTTGGAACGCACATGGAGTAAATTAATTTATCTAGTTTGGTCATTAATTATACCACCTTCTCCTCCCTCAGAGGGAATTCTCAAAACATATTAGGAAGTGCTTGCGGACCAAAGTTGCGAAACCCTGTTATAAGTAGAAGAGTCAAATTCATATTCTGTCTTCTAGTGCAGAAGGAGGATACAATCCCAGTTGTCTTGCTTGTGGGTATCTAATGCATCAATAAGTGAAAAAATACCAAGTGGAACAAAATTCCTTTTTTGATTAGCGGCATTGAGTTTTAAGGTTATGTATAAGTTAATTATTTTATATTTATCTCTTTCCCCTCAGGGCCTGAAATTTTTATCAAGACTCATAGGCGACAAACAAATCTCTGTGCAGCAAAAAGCTATCTACAAAGATGGCACCATTGTTGTACAAGTTTTACATGACAACATTGATGTTGGAGAGGAAGTGGCTAAAAAGGGTTTTGCAGAGAAATGCAAATTAGCCAGCTCTCCAAATGGCCCAAGGGAAACAATAGAAGTTTCAGCAAACAATGGAAAATCACGGTTTTTATGGCCAGCTAAAAATGTAGAAAGACTTCCTATGCGTGAGCCAAAGACCTTACCCATGTTCAACCGATTTAGCAACAACCCCAAAGTATCTGAGTCGAAGACAGGAGATAATGGAAACAACAATTTTAATGCTGCAAGGTAATTCTAAACATTTACACATGAGTTGTGCTAGCAACTTTCATAATAGCTTTTATTTTTTCTATTTTTATTTTATCTGCCAATTTTGCCTCAGATTGTCTTTGCCTGATATGAATGGTGTGAAAAATGACCAGAGGTTGTTGGATGAGAACAAACAACTGAAGGATGAAAAGGAAACCTTGTTGCAAAAGTCGAGGACTCTAGAACTACATATGCAAAAGATGCAACTCGATATGAAGGTACATCTGTATTTTACATTGATTCATTATGTTCACTTTATTGTATTTTTTTGTTCTTGAAACTACTTAGAATAATTAATAATCACTAGGCCGGCTCATCTCGCCTATTCATAGGGCATATTAAGGATTGCTACATCTGGAAAACACAGCCATAGTAATCAAGGAAGCCCAGGTCACCCTGAGCTTCTGCACGAGCCCTTAATTTTTCAGTCTTATTTTGCTTTATTATTCTTATGTCTACTCGGCATCATTACGAAACTAGTGAAAAGGTTAACTTCCTTCATGACTGACAGCGCACCTATTCGCTCCACCCAAACTGTGGTTGAGTGGAAAGAACACTTCTTCCAAATTTGAAATGGAAGGTTCTATCTCTCAAATAGCCTCTGATTAACCAGCGAGTACACTGTTACTATAGAAAGTAGGTGTTGTTTTCTGTTCTGTGTGTTTTTTTTTGTTTTTTTTTTAAAAAAAGATCATTGAATGTAGTTCAGTCAGTATACCATATTTTATGTGTATTATACTATATTGCTTTAAGGTGTTAGGAGACAGATCTGAGAAGCAGACGGAGGAAGTGAGGCGATGCAAAATACAGGAAACCAATTCTGACATTTTCTCTTAGGCGAAATGCAAAATAAGGGAAAATGAATATCATTTACACACACAGCCTTTTTAATAATAAATGAATACATTTTTAATTAGTATCTATTTTATCATTGTACCGTGCATCAGATAAAGCACAGCAAGCCAGGTGTATATAATTTTTTTTTGTACCCCACACACACTATTTACTATTTCATCTTGCTATGCTATCCGATGGAGGATCTTTTGAAACCGAGAAATGCTACCCTCCATATGGAAACATTTGGACAGAGCTAATATAGAGGTTGAGTTCATTAAAGAAGTACACAGTGCTATAAGTAAGCAAGATTAGAGAGATAAAGATAAGGTTTTTAGGAATATTTTCAAAAAGTTTGAAAAGTCACTTCAGAAATAGAACAAGGAAAGGCTCTTGGAAAGAAGTGGGTAACGCAAGTTTATCCTTTGGGCAAGAAAGTACTCTACTATTCCTTTAGATGATGGATCAACATTTAAAGACTATTTTATTTGTTGTGCAACATTTTACTCTTTCATAAATATATACCAAAAAAACTTTAATTCAGATGTTTTCCCAATAAAATTACAATTAAGATAATATACAGTCAAGTCCATAAATATTGGGACATTCTCATATTTTGGGCTCTATACACCACCACAATAGATTTAAAATTAAACAAGCAAGATGTGCTTTAACTGCAGACTTTCAGCTTTAATTTGAGGGTATTTACATCCAAATCAGGTGAACGGTGTAGGCATTACAACGGTTTCTATATGTGCCTCCCACTTATTAAGGGACCAAAAGTAATGGGACAATAGACTCAAAAGCTATTTCATGGACATGTGTGGGCTATTCCCTCGTTATTTCATCATCAATTAAGCAGGTAAAAGGTCTGGAGTTAATTCTAGGTGTTACATTTGCATTTGGAATCTGTTGCTGTCAACTCTCAATATGAGATCCAAAGAGCTGTCATTATCAGTGAAGCAAGCCATCATTAGGCTGAAAAATCAAAACAAACCCATCATGGAGATAGTAAAAACATTAGGTGTGGCCAAATCAACTGTTTAGAACATTCTTAAAAAGAAAGAACGCATCGGAGAGCTCAGCAACACCAAAAGACCCGGGAGACCACAGTATTAAAGTTATTTTATTGTTTTCCAATAAGCATTGTCTAAGCGATTTATGTGTTCCAAAGCACAAGCAATTTATTTAGCAAAAAGCAAGAATAGGTTTAGCAGTTCCATAAACAAGTAAAATACAGTACAATATAGCCGATACATGATACATTTTAAATAAAGCAGGAAAGTATAAAACACTGAATACATTACATTTTCCTTATAGAGCTTCACCGAGGTCCATGGAACACAGCCATGCTCACATGTAGCCAGGTTCAGAGAGAGGTAGAGCAAAAGCCAGCATGCTTTGTATATACTGTACAGATAACACTTGGTGAGGTCTTCATTGGTCCAGGGTTAATGATATTCCAGTTCCTTGCAAGTTATAGGTCAGTTCTTTTGATCCTTACAGAGGGTGAGGGAAAACTTCCCCCACCTCATTGTTCACATGATTTGACTCTGAATGACCAGTTCAAACTGACCCACACAAAAGTATTTTTGAGCATCAATCTCAAATTGCTTGCATCTTGCGATTGCTAGATGCGATCACTATTCCGTCCACAGCGGGTTAATGCTAGTGAAATAAGCTTTAATATGGGACCAAACTCTTTACCTTTTTAAAACACCTGAATCATAAATACCTTTACTACAATAATATATATGCATACATAAACAATCTAATACATTTTACTAATAAATGAATGTGGAATGGAACCTTAATAAATATGAACTATATATAAGTGAATGTGTAAGTGCGAGTGTATGCGTGCGTTATTTATCGTGCGATTGCGCCATGACACGTGGAGTACTGATTGCAATCGCACGGTAAAACAATACTAATTGATATACTTTCATCCAATTATTCGACTTTGACAACGGAAAACAACTGTGGTGGATGACAGAAGAATTTTTTTCATGGTGAAGAAAAACCCATTCACAACAGTTGGCCAAATCAAGAACACTCTCCAGGAGGTAGGTGTATATGTGTCAGTCAGCAATCAAGAGAAGACTTCACAAGAGTGAATATAGAGGGTTCACCACAAGATGTAAACCATTTGTGAGCCAAAAAAACAGGAAGACCAGATTAGAGTTTGGCAAACAACATCTAAAAAAGCCATTACAGTTCTGGAACAACATCCTATGGACAGATGAGACAAAGATCAACTTGTACCAGAGTGATGGAAAGAGAAGAGTATGGAGAAGGAAAGGAACTGCTCATGATCCAAAACATACCACCTCATCAGTGAAGCATGGTGGTGGTAGTGTCATGGCGTGGGCATGTTTGGCTGCCAATGGAACTGGTTCCATTGTATTTATTTATGATGTGACTGCTGACAAAAGCAGCAGGATGAATTCTGAAGTGTTTCGAGCAATATTATCTGCTCATATTCAGTCAAATGCTTCAGAACTCAATGGATGGCGCTTCACAGTGCAGATGGACAATGACCCGAAGCATACTGCAAAAGCAACCAAGAGTTTTTTAAGGCTAACAAGTGGAATGCTATGCAATGGCCAAGTCAATCACCTGACCTGAATCCGATTTGAGTATGCATTTTAATTGATGAAGACAAAACTGAAGGGTAAATGCCCCAAGAACAAGCAGGAACTGAAGGCATTTGCAGTAGAGGCCTGGCAGAGCATCACCAGGGATGAAACCCAGCGTCTGGTGATATCTATTTCTTCCAGACTGCAGGCTGTAATTGACTGCAAAGGATTTGCAACAAAGTATTAAAAAGTGAAAGTTTTTTTTTTTTAACTATTTATTTTGAGAAATAGCAATCATGTACAGATAAGAATCAACAAATAATACATTTGCAGGAATAGAAACAAAAACAGAGAACAGTACATACCATGGGTATCTGTCAATGAAGCTGAAAATATTTGAGTAGCAAATATCCAAGACAGCCAGAGGGTGTCAATAAACAGACCGGCAAATATACAATTGTTATCCAGAATACACAAGACACTATAACATTTTATAACAATATAATGTGGGGGGTAAGAGGGGAGGAGGGGGGGGGGGGGTACTGGTCGCCACCGAGAATGAAGGAAAAAAGAGAACACACTTCCCTTTATCCACACAATTCCTTATCCTCATCTTGTCCTTTTTAAGAAGAGAGACAAATAATTAAAAATAAATAAATAAAAGAAGGGCAATAAAAGTTTCAAAGGAGATTACTACTTAGATTCTCTGAGGGGGGAGACCGCATCAAGAATCAGGCCACCTATGACTACAGGGAGTTCTTTTTTTAGGAGGAAGGAGTTGGTACAAGAGGTATGGGGTTATAAGTAAAGCCAAGGAGCCCATATCTGGTGAAATTTATCACCCTTATCATGCAGATGGTATGTAATCTGTTCCATCCGGACAATAAACCAGACATAGGATTGCAGGGCCGCCATAGTGGGAGGCTCAACTTGTTTCCAAGACTTAGCTACTAGGCATCGCGCAGCTGCAAGGACATGGGAAGCCAATTTCGCAGACTCTCCATCATCAATCAGAGGGTAACAGAGAAGAAAAGACCATGGGTCTTTCCGGACAGGGCATGGAAGGAGGGAGGAGAGGAGGGCCCTAACTCGATCCCAAAGGGAGGATATTTTAGGGCAGGACCACCAAATATGAAAAAAGGAGCCCATCTGGCCACAACCCCGCCAGCATAATGGAGAACTAGAGGGGAACATTTTAGTGAGTTTGTCAGGTGTGTAGTACCACCTATGGTATACTTTATATGCGTTCTCCTTTACCGAAGTGGAAATAGAGCTGGTGGCGACTTGATCTCTTATGATTTCCCAATAATCCTCCTCTGGGGGGGGGGCCCAGATCCCTCTCCCACTCCCTCTCATGCCTACCGCCTGGAGGAAAAAATACATTGAGAATTAAGCTATAGATAAAGGAGATCGTGCCCCTACCCAAAGGTGAGGAGAGACATAGGGATTCAAAAGGAGACCTAAGAGGGGGGAGAAGAGCTCCCCCGAGGAGAGAGCCCACAAAGTGTCGTAGCTGGAAATACTCGTAGAATTTAGGATGGAGACTTGGATATTTAGAGCGTAGAGCATCCCAGGAGATGAAGGCCCCCTGAACTAATAGGTCTCCGACAAATCGAACTCCCGCAGTGACCCAGTGACTATAGAAGGCAGAGGAGAGCCCAGGAGGGAAGGCAGGGTTACCCCAAAGAGGTAGGACAGTAGGAGAGGACACTGGTATTCTGAGATGGAGTCGGCAGGTCTCCCATATTGCAGCTGAGAATAGTAAGGTAGGGCATTGGGAGGTGAGGGGAGATCTAATTTGCTTAGAGAGACCCCATATACGGGACAAAATTGGAAAATTAAGACAAGCGGATTCAATGTCAACCCACGACAGTGCCTGGGGGGGGGGAACCCCTACCTCCACCTCTGGTGGGTCAAAAAGTGAAAGTTTGATGTAGAATTGTTTAGTTTGTCTCATTACTTTTGGTCCCTTAAAAAGTGGGAGGCACATATAGAAACCATTGTAATTCCTACACGTTCACCTTATTTGGATGTAAATACCTTCAAATTAAAGCTGAAAGTCTGCAGTTAAAGCACATCTTGCTTGTTTAATTTCAAATACATTGTGGTGGTGTATAGAGCCCAAAATATAAAAATGGTGTCGATGTCCCAATATTTATGGACTTGACTTTAAATCGCCATATAATTAAAACTTGGAGGGAGAAGAGTCCGATCGTGGTGCTGCTTCTTTGGAGGATTACAGTTGATCCAAAAAATCAAATATATAGAAGCACAAAATCTATCAGATATAGGTGTAAAACCTAATGATTTATTTCATTCACTATAAAAATAGCATGACAAAATAATAAATGGATAAAACATACACAACTTAAAAGCACAAATCACTGATCTATCACATGTATATATGTTTATAGCCACAACTTTTTAGTTTATTTTATTCAAATAAGGATTTTATGGTCGGTCTCATAGTAGAGGCACACAAACTTAAGGGACGACCGCCTGATAGATACGTTTTGGAACACTCGGAGTCCCTCTAATATGAGGAGTCTTTTCCCAAAGTAGAGTCTGATCATTACACTTACAGGTTTAATTCTCTAAATATTTGTGGCACATTAACGAAGAACACACCGACATTTAATAGGTAACGTGCCTCGATGCTTAAATTCTGATTCACGATTTACCTTCCAGCTTACAGCCACACAGCTGCTTTTTTTCTCAATGACATCAGGGCCCTGGACACATAAAAAATGCTTTAAGCTGTATTTTAGTAACCCAGCTTCATAATAAAGGTTTACGTGATTTTATTTTATTTATTTATTTTTTTCAGTCCAGTTAGTCTCCTTACGTGTTACTTGTAATAATGCAGTTTCATTTTTAACGTGTCCGTACAAAACAGAAAAAGGAGACTGAGTTTAATGCCATCAACCATAGAAATTGCTGTTCACCAAGGTCTCTAGGTCATCCAAAAGATTGGTTGCAAGGTGAAGCAGTAATTCTAATTGACCCCATCTTGCTGCGAAGATCTTGATTCTTGAACCTGATGTAGATGTCAAACTACATCAGGTTCAGTCTCTCTCTCTCTCGCTCTCTCTCTCTCTCTCTCTCAAAGGTAACCTTCAGTTACCTTTGAGAGACAGCCTACTGGAATACTGCTGAAGCGCACTGGACTTCAGAATGTTAGCTCTGATAATTTGGAATCCTCTTCATAGGTACAAGAAAGTGACATCTGTAAAATAAGCTAAGAAATGGGATATATGTCTGAAAAGGCTTAGAAAAGAAATGCCCCATGAACACACTAATGTCAAACATCTTTAATTTTGGGGAAAAACTAAACCTTAAATATTCATTGTGAACATTGCAACAAATAATCGATTATGGGCTATACTGCTTCAAGTAGTGTTGTTCGAATGAGCACCACAACAAACATGGAAAGTGACAGAAAGAAAACAGCATGCACTGCATTTTAGTGCTGC
Source organism: Mixophyes fleayi (assembly GCF_038048845.1). Taxonomy (NCBI): domain Eukaryota; kingdom Metazoa; phylum Chordata; class Amphibia; order Anura; family Limnodynastidae; genus Mixophyes; species Mixophyes fleayi. The sequence goes on from NC_134406.1 coordinate 56,905,153, forward strand.
TGGATTTATGAAACCCCTTTACATATTACAGCTCAGTTTATTGCTATAGTAAAAATATTGGTACTTTTTTGTGTTAATAAATAAAATAACATTTTCAGTAAAGTCTTTTTAAAAGTTTCATTTTGAGGTGCTTCGGGCTGCGTATGGTTGTCTTGATGCAAAGGTGTGTTGACAGAGTTTACATTTTGTGGGTTGATCAAATATTCATATTGCAAGCTATCAATTTAAGGAACCGATGATGATTACCCTCAGTAAGGTCACATGTTCCTAGCTAGTTGATTGAGTGCGTTCTCATGATAATTGGTTCAAGCTGCAAAATGACTGAATACACTGAGTAAATTTTCTTATGTTTCACTGACTTGGTGTCCTACTGTTTGCTCACAATTTTGCAATAGATGTGTTTCTTTTAAATATGTAAGAACATCAATGCAGGGAAATTATATTGTGTAAAGTGACTAAGAAATATGTACTGGAATTAGCTGATAAATGTGCACTTGTTCTATATACAACAGTATTTTCTAGCAGTTTTACCTTCTCCTACTTTTTTCAGGTCTTGTATTAACGTTGTCTTTTAAAATACAAAATATTTTTTTTTAGAATGAGAAGGAGCTCTTTGAGCAAGCTATTAATGGCCTGGAAAGAAGTTTAAAGGTGGCAGTAGGAAACAAATTAAAAGCTTCAACAACCAAGATGGACATTCTGAAAACTGTTAGGTGAGAACCTGTTTTGTTCATCTCTGTACTATGAATAGTTTTCTATCGCTCACACATGGTTCAAGAACATATTTCTACTTATTTCAAGAACATATTTCTACTTATTTGCATGAATTTAATTAACATAAAAGTTAAGAGCTGCACTTAGGTGTGTTACAAATAACACTGCTAAATAGTTCTGTTGTTTTCAGTAAGGATACAGTGCATCCTTACATATGTAATTTGCTTTTAAGTTTGACTTTTTGTAGTTATCTGAATTTCTGTGTGGTAAAAAAAAAAAAAAAGTGCATCTGTCTAGAGCAGGGGTAGGCAACCTGCGGCTCCCCAGGTGTTGTGAAACTACAAGTCCCAGCATGCTTTGCCAGTAGATAACCAGCAGATAGGTGGCAAGGCATGCTGGGAATTGTAGTTTCACAGCACCTGGAGAGCCACAGTTTGTCTACCCCGGGTCTAGAGAGAGGGAGATATAGTGTGTGTATATTTTAACTTATTTAGACGAGTTTCTCATCACTGCTTATTGGTTATGAACTGAACCAAGCAAAGTATTGCATTCCCACTCCATTAGACATATGAAGCTACCCTCATGTTTTCCTGACTGTATCTGCAGCAGGTCAAAGTAATAATACAGACAAGGTTTTCTTTAACTTTGCATGTGTAAATGAGTCCAGTGTTCTCCCCAGGACCTATTTCCCGGGTGCTCCATTTGGCTGTTTTACTTGCCACCCGGCTCTTGGAGTCCAAAGGAGTCCTATTATAATAGAACAAACCATTGTTTATTCTATTATAATAAGCACTGTGTGAGCCCTGCAACCGGCAGTGTCTGTTAGACCACTGACCATTTGTCTAACCAGTCCAGGCAAGCAGAGGTTCAGCTGACAGGCATGAAAAAAATAATTATTAAACAAAATAAGTGTGTTCAATCCAGCCAGCTAGTGGGCAGTAACCTCCGGAGTCTTTACAAATATTAGAAGTTATATTTTTTTACATTATTATTATTATTATTATTATTATTATTTCTGGGGAAAACACTCTAGTCTTTAACTGTTCCTCAGATTGAAATCCTCAAAACATGTCATGTTGAAAATACTTGCTAACTCGATTTGTGAATTCCTTGTCCAGACTATGTAGTTGATGCACCATACTCTATTCCTATGAAAATGGTGTTTATATTCTCTTTTAACAGGCGTGAAAATGAAAACATGACAATAGCTGATGATCTTCTAGAGGCTGTGAGGGTCGTAAATGAGGAACAATTATCTGCTCCATCCTCTTTAAGTATTCTAGAGGATTATTGGACAGAATATAAATTTTCACAGGAAATGATCCAGGCTAGTTCAAATGTGGTAAGAGAAAAAAACATTTTCTTTTCTTTTTTCATTTTATCTTTTTTATGACTTGTTTAATGTAAAGATTATAAAGAAGCAACAGTAAAATAAATTAGGGGGCAGCTGGAGGATCCATGGCCTTCAGGCATTCATGAATTGAGGAGTTTATAGAGAGGTAGTATAATTAACACATCGATTTAACAGTTGTCAATGGGTTGAGTTTTGTTTCTTTGTTTCCTCTATATTATGTTTTCAGTTATACACTGCAGGCATGCGTAAGATGTACAAACCGTGTTTAGAATGTATAAATTCAATTATCTATTGCCAATATTAAGCAGCTGGACAATAATCCCAAATCAGGTAAAGTAGAGTTCTATTTTCAGAGTGACATTTCTAATATGTGTTGTCATTTTAACAAGTCTGTTTCATTGTAGCCTGTAGATGAATCAGGAAGCAATGGTAGGATTGTGTGAGGGGAAAAATGCAGCCTGTAAACACATTTTATAATGTGGAAATGCACCTATTTTTCCACCTCTATTTTTTGGAACTGCCCATTTGTTTTATGAATTTGCAGTATTGTGGGTGCAGATGAAATGTTCATTTTTGAACGGGGAAGTGACTATTTAACACTTTCAGTGTACTGCTACTTCAGAACCACTTCTTCATTAATTACAACTATTCAAGGCCATACAGACCCTTTCTATGTCTTATGATGAGAGTAAAGGGACATCGTGTTCATGTGCGTTTTGCTTTTTTTTACATTACATTTATAACCATAAGATTCACAAGTGGTAGGTATTTGTATACACACGTCCAGGAAAGCAATACCTGGATAAACAGACTCTTGGATCCTGTGTGATGACTTTAAATAGTAGGGATTAAGTCAGTGGATCCCAAACTTTCTCAGTTCGAGGCACCCTTAGGGTCTCCATAAGTTTTTAAAGGCACACCCAAAGTCAAAATAATTACCAAGTTGCCTCCGGCTTGCTTACTACCGGCCCTAGTTGCGGCACCCAGTTTGGGAACCACTGGATTAAGTATTTAAAAGAAAGCAAAAAAATACCAGCATGGTGTTATTACAGATGCTTTTATCTCACTCTTGTTTTTGATGGAACTGTATGTCCTATAACGCTACATAAATAGTCACTGGAACTGGGAAACTTGACTTTTGCATATGATCTTTCCAGATATACTGCTGCTTTTTGGTGGTAATAGCTTTTGGGAAGAGACTGAGACTTCATGAAATACTTAGACTGCTGAATCTATGTTTTAGGGATATATAGAGTGAAAAACACAAAGCATCTGCTCACATCCTCAGCCTGATTTTAGTATTTAGTCTTGGATCTTAATCATATTTTAGCACTTCTCAAGTATCGCCAACAGGACATATTTCCAGTGTTTGTTCCAGGTGTTAGAGCTAGAGAGGTATAAAATCTGATTTTTAGGATTCCGCCAAATACTGAACCAAATCCAGACTTTTGTTTGCATATTACAATTACACTGGAGGGACCTAAATAATAGCATTTATCTGTAACTAGCTCCTTTTTTCATACTGATGGAAACCGCAAATCTAAGTATTTGGCCATATCTGCAAGAAATTCCTAATTTTCTCTAACATCCTATAGGGGACACTAAAGTCACAATGGAGTATAGATGAGGTGTGAGGCGCTCTGGCATAAATCTTTAATGGCAAGCTCCTTCCCCTCTATACCTCTTGTAGCTACTAATACAAGTTTATATGATGTCCCTGCAGGAGCTGGCACGTTTTCTGGGGCTGCTTAACAGCCTACAATGATTTATTTAGTTTTTACGGTTTTCTTTAGTTTGCTTCATGCATCACATCTTGAGCATGTAGGAATGGAGGTTCCCAAGCAAATCACAGGGGGACACAGAACAGGGCAGCTGCTCCAAGCGCTCAATGTAAAGACTGTCAACACAGGCTGGTTGTTATTAACAGCGCTAAGGAGCATTCGAACAGCAGTCAGTTTAGCGGTGGCCGCCATGGCTGTCTCGTATGGAGTCATTCACAGCAAGGGACAAAGGGAGATACTTCTTAGTGGGAAGTTCTATTCAGATCTCCTCTCTTGGCAAGCAGCCATTTCTTCAGGCAGATACGTGCAGCAAAGGAGTTCCAGAACGCAGCTTTGCTCCTCTTGCTATCGACAGATAAGCACAAACTGGTCTCCTATCCCTCTTATACATGTGGTACAAGGGGGTTTCTACAATGGAAGCCATTTTTTATATATTAACATAGTGGCCATAAGTTTGTATCCTCTAAGGAGCTTGTAAATTTGGTGTACCTGTAATGCTCTCAGTATTCATACCCTCCCTGTGAGTGTGTGGCTATTTCCTGTTGTCTTATAATTTTAAACTGATCGTTCACCCTATTAAACAGTACAGTCATACTCACTTAACATAACATTACCAGGTTGTTTTTTGTACTACATGATCAGAAATTTTAGTTTGTATTTACATTTTTATATTTCTAAAATGAATTTCTGGGAAGAGTAAAGCGTCCAGTGCCCCTCCCTGTGGGCTGGAAATGCAAAGATTTTCATCTGCTCCAATTGTAATTCAAAACTCCAGGGTGCACAGTCATACCCAGGAGCCTTGTGTCTGGCCTGTGAGGCAGTGGCTCTGCGCTCGTCTGGTGGGGCACTGCTGGGAGTGGAGGAATCTGTTTGTGCACGATACATGGTGCAGGCAGTGGCGGATCATGGGGGGCTTGCTGCCGACCGCCCCCCCCCCCCCTACCAGGGGCTTGCTGCCGACCGCCCCCCCCCCCCCCCCCTACCAGGGGCTTGCTGCCGACCGCCCCCCCCCTACCAGGGGCTTGCTGCCGACCGCCCCCCCCCCTACCAGGGGCTTGCTGCCGACCGCCCCCCCCCTACCAGGGGCTTGCTGCCGACCGCCCCCCCCCTACCAGGGGCTTGCTGCCGACCGCCCCCCCCCCCTACCAGGGGCTTGCTGCCGACCGCCCCCCCCCCTACCAGGGGCTTGCTGCCGACCGCCCCCCCCCCTACCAGGGGCTTGCTGCCGACCGCCCCCCCCCTACCAGGGGCTTGCTGCCGACCGCCCCCCCCCTACCAGGGGCTTGCTGCCGACCGCCCCCCCCCTACCAGGGGCTTGCTGCCGACCGCCCCCCCCCTACCAGGGGCTTGCTGCCGACCGCCCCCCCCCTACCAGGGGCTTGCTGCCGACCGCCCCCCCCCCTACCAGGGGCTTGCTGCCGACCGCCCCCCCCCTACCAGGGGCTTGCTGCCGACCGCCCCCCCCCCTACCAGGGGCTTGCTGCCGACCGCCCCCCCCCCTACCAGGGGCTTGCTGCCGACCGCCCCCCCCCCCTACCAGGGGCTTGCTGCCGACCGCCCCCCCCCCCTACCAGGGGCTTGCTGCCGACCGCCCCCCCCCCTACCAGGGGCTTGCTGCCGACCGCCCCCCCCCTACCAGGGGCTTGCTGCCGACCGCCCCCCCCCTACCAGGGGCTTGCTGCCGACCGCCCCCCCCTACCAGGGGCTTGCTGCCGACCGCCCCCCCCCCTACCAGGGGCTTGCTGCCGACCGCCCCCCCCCTACCAGGGGCTTGCTGCCGACCGCCCCCCCCTACCAGGGGCTTGCTGCCGACCGCCCCCCCCTACCAGGGGCTTGCTGCCGACCGCCCCCCCCTACCAGGGGCTTGCTGCCGACCGCCCCCCCCTACCAGGGGCTTGCTGCCGACCGCCCCCCCCTACCAGGGGCTTGCTGCCGACCGCCCCCCCCTACCAGGGGCTTGCTGCCGACCGCCCCCCCCTACCAGGGGCTTGCTGCCGACCGCCCCCCCCTACCAGGGGCTTGCTGCCGACCGCCGCCCCCCCCTACCAGGGGCTTGCTGCCGACCGCCGCCCCCCCCTACCAGGGGCTTGCTGCCGACCGCCGCCCCCCCCTACCAGGGGCTTGCTGCCGACCGCCGCCCCCCCCTACCAGGGGCTTGCTGCCGACCGCCCCCCCCCCCTACCAGGGGCTTGCTGCCGACCGCCCCCCCCTACCAGGGGCTTGCTGCCTACCGCCCCCCCCTACCAGGGGCTTGCTGCCTACCGCCCCCCCCTACCAGGGGCTTGCTGCCTACCGCCCCCCCCTACCAGGGGCTTGCTGCCGACCGCCCCCCCCTACCAGGGGCTTGCTGCCGACCGCCCCCCCCTACCAGGGGCTTACTGCTGACAGCTGCACACTGTGCAGGTACGTTCAGCAGTGACAGTGTGCTGCCCGGCTGCTCTGATTGTGTTTTAAACACAATCAGAGCAGCGGGACAGCACACTTTCACTGCTGAACGGACCTACACATACTGTGCAGCCGCCGGCAGCCTAAGAACACAGAAAGGGGGCGGGGCCTAAATCACCCCCCCTAAAATCGCCCCAGGTAGGGCAAATGTCTGGGTCCGCCCCTGGGTCCAGGCTATGAACGAACACACCCAGCAACGAACTGCCAGCAGACAACCGTCCAGAAATCCCACCCCTTCTGCTTCCTTTTCTCAGTAACTAGTTCTTACCCAACCTTATTCACAGGGTCCCATTGACTTCACACTGGGTACTGTGACAGAAATAGCGTGAGCACAAGAAGGCAAAGATTGGGGACAGGTTTGCATAGTTGGCATCTTTGGAACAGATGCTTCAAAATGGCGATAGGTATTCTACATCCACTGCTAGGTTCCGGAGGTGACCGCCACCAGCTGCCTTACCTTCCAGGAGCTTATACTGCCTTGGATCTTTCATCTCAGGAGGAAAATGAGGTGTCAAATCTTTCTGACCATAATCACCCTGTATAGTGAAGGAGGATTCTTCTGCTTCACGGGCAGTGGAAGCCCTGATCAGGACATGGTGTAGTCCCTCTTGACTGTTTTGGCATGAGAGTCCTGGACAAAATAGTCGCCTCCTTTGAGGAAGCTCCAGAACAAAGTCCCCAATACAGTAGGGAGCACCCATGCTGAAAAGCATATGCATTAAAAGTTTTCACTGAAACAATGGAGAAGAGCCTGTTCTTCTGATTAGTAGAAGTTACTGACATGTTACTTTGTAAAAGAGATTAAAATGTAAATACCACATCATTTACCATTTTTGATTCTGTTTCCTTCCATCATAACCTTTTGGAAGTTAAATGGGAATGATTATTTTAAGTAGTTAAATGTACCCAGACATGGACAGATTTAGCTGCTTGAGACTCACAATTCAAGGTATGTTTGCACAGTTCTTTGCAAAAATGATTGTTTATTAATAAAGTCCTTTATATATAACAATTTGCTGATTTAGATCAAATTATGTGTTTGCTTGTTTTTTTAAAGCCTATGGTATGATGTGTGATGATTCTTTAAAATGAAGGCACTGCGATGAATTTCAGGAGTGTTCAACCTTGGTGCTTAAGAGTCAAGACTTGTTGTTATTCAAGTAGCCAAAATAAATATTGACCAACCTTTTTTCACTCAGGTAGACCTAGATATGCTCATAGACAAACGGAACAAAATTCAACAAGCACTGAATTCTTCAGTAGATGCTTTTATTGTTGAGGTTGATCAAATGCCGCTTGATGCACATTTTACAAAGTTACAGGTATGAACATTCAGCTTTTTTGCAGTAGAAAAAAAATAAATGTTCCCTCCTGATATATATTCATATAAACTAATAGAACATGTTCTAGTTGCATTCTTCATGAAATTGTTTTCTAATGTGAAATGTATAACAGAATGTGTCAAAATGAAATACACATTTTATACAATCACAGTACAGACTGATTGTTTTATTTACAGACAGCATTTGAGATATTTTTATCTACTTGTTTTTGCATGTTAATTTTATACAGAGGTTGCTACATTCCCTTGAAGCTATATATGGAGCATCTAGGGATTGTGAAGATTCGGATGCTGTGTTCCAGGAGTTCTATAACTGGAAACAGGCAAAGTTGGAAAAGTTTAACACTGTGAGAAATGACACCACCAACTCACTTGAGCAACTTTCAACATGGTTCTATGACATCAAAGAGGTAGACTTACTCTTTAACCACTGCACATTAAAATAACTAATAAATACATTTAGATTGAGCAGATTTAAACCAACAAAAAAAAAAAAAGTTTTTTCCCCCCTTTTTGGGGTACATTGTTTAACTTTGGAGTATGGAGGGTGCTGGAGTATAATACTAATTCTAAACTTAAACTTGTTTGAACTCTAGATCTCCCCCTTTCTATACCCCTCTACCAATTTACCTTTTGTATGATCTTTGATTTAACAAAAAATATATATATATTTTTTAAACATACATAAAATATTTAAACTTTAACCCATGCAGGGGGCACCTTACACATGTCCTATACCATTCTGCTACCTACAAGGTAAAGCCTTAGAAATTCCTTGGTGTTTGCAAAACTGTTCTGACTATACAACATATATTTTCTATATAAAAAAAAAGTAAAGATACAAACATTAAGATATACCTTACAAAATAGTATATAAAACTTGTCAACCATAGAAATATCATGAAATAGCAAAAAGAGACAACTTGGGAACCTAGTAGGTGACTGTGTGTCTGTTCCACACAGAATCATGATGAGCTTGTCAATTCCCTTAACTCCTCTAGCACAAAAGGGGATATCCTTCACCTGTGCCAAATCTTTACATATTTCAGATTGCTGCTTTCATACATGAACCTTTTTTTTTTTTTTTTTTTTTTAAATACATTAAGGTTTTTAAAAGTAGGGGGTACAGAAAGTGAAACGAGACTACATCCCAAAATAATAGAAGAAAACATTAAATACGTTTCAATACAGCTTAAAATAATAGCACAAATATTTTGCATGTATCAGTCTAGAGCGAAGTTAAGGGAATAGTCCAGATTGAGCAATTATTGTTGAGGCAGAATCTGGAGCAGTGGGGGGAGAGGGAAGGACTAGGGAAGGGGGAATAAGGAAAAAAAGGGTGGGGGTTTGTTAGTATAGGGTTGAATGGGGGAGGGGAGGGAAAGTAAATGAGACTCGATCCAAAAAGTCCTGTTCTCAATACTTTCTAGAGGGGTAATACATTAAGTAATGTAGTGTGAAGAGACAAAGTGAACTTGCCAACAATACTATGTTGAGTGGAATTGGTTAAAGCGATCATTCAATATGTTAGTCATGTGTTCTAGATTATATATTTGCCATACGCTCTCAATCAGCTATGGGATTGTGGGGTTCTCGGTTTGTTTCCATTTTCTAGCTGCAAACATCTAGCAGCAGTGAGAATGTGGCCCTGGAGTTTCCAGATAAGTTTATGGGTGCCAGGAGTAAGACTGGGGAGAAGAAAATGAGAGATGTAACGGAAACATGAAATTGGTTATTTTGTGGATAAGATCAGCTACTTCTCTCCAGAAAGGGATCATTTCTGGGCAATTCCACCAGATGTGGGACAGGGATCCCTGATGACCACACTTACGCCAGCAAGAATTAGAAGATGAGGGATAAATAGATTTCAGTCTGGAGGGGGGACTAAATACCAAATAAATAATAGCTTGTAAAAATATTCTTTTATCTGAGTGCAAATTGAGGATTTAGCAACTGCCTCCCAGATTTCTGTTCATTCTTCAGGATCTAGAACCTTAGCCATATCCTCCTCCCAGCGCAGCTCATGCAACTCCTTATCAGGTAAATTATTGTTCATCAACGGCATGTAAAAGGTGGTTATTAGGCCTTTAGAGGACGATATATAGACACAAAAGGACACTAGAGGAGATGGACGGCAAGGAGTTTGCGGGTCTATTTGGTTGTTGAATAGGTAATGTATTTGCAAATACTAGTGAAAGGTTGAAGATGAGAGGTGTAGACGATCGCGGAGCTCAGGGAAGGTCAGGAAAAATCCCATCGGAACTATGTTGGATAAAAACATAATGTTCTGCTTTGTCCAGTGGGAAAAAGATTTGGGGTTGACACCCGGAAAAAATGCTGGGTTATTCCAGAGGGAACATTTTTTTGGGATTGTCTATAAGCTTGACAGTGCGTGTACAATATTTCCAAATTTCAAGTGAAAAGCGAACTGTAGGAGGGCGAGTGTGGAGAGGGGGATGGTCTTTTTTTATCAATCCAAAGCAAAATACTGAGAGAGAACATCTGGAGAAGGTCGGCTTCTGTGTCAACCCACAATCTTGTGTGGGGACGTGCGTGAGCTAAAACAGCTTGAGTGAGATGTGATGCTAAGTAGCATTTATGGAGGCGGCAGGAAAGACCCAAGCCACCATTTTTAACAAGTCGATAAAGGACTTTTAGACGGACACTGTTTAATTTACTATATCCTCCCCAGCCGAGAATTAGTAACCGTTACCTAAATAACATTTAATATAAATGCTATTGAGTGCAGCCTCTAAATTGCTATGAAATGTCTGACAGAAATTGGAAAAAGGCAATAATAAATTTAACAGAACTAATTCTAAAAAACTCATGGCTATCTGATTCAGGATGCAGCATAAATCCACTGTGCTAAAAGGAGTATCTTAATCGATCTGAGGGCACAATGATCCCATACAATGATCTGCTAGTGTACAGCTGCAATCCAGCTGTACACTAGCAAATAACACTCAAGACCAAGACAAAGAAGTTGCCAAACAGAGAGCAAACTAAAAGTACAATACCCAAAGTAAGTGAAGCCACGGGTGCTAAAGGGGGCTTGTATTGTCCAGTTTATGGTCCTTATGGTGTATTGCGATAACCTCCTTTGGAGAATCAAGAATGTGCCCTCTACCACTACACGCAGCCTTGCAGAGAATAGCCTAGCATATGAGAGCTGAAGGCCCCCATTCTTCTCTTAACTTGTATAAATTGGACGCTGCTCTTTGGACATTTAATGGAACAAATTTTGATATATCAAAGGACCCTTCAGCCTAACTGAGCATAGTATAGCACCTCTGTTTATTATAATAAAGGATTTTAGCAATAAAAGTGCACTGTGGTGGAGGTTGAGTAGGAATACGGTGCACCTTCTTAATTTCAAAATGATTTGTAAGCACATCCCTGCCACATAACTGTATCAGCCAGTTCTCCAAGTAGATTTCTGGATGATCACCCTTGCAGACTCTGATTTTCTGCAAATTGATGCAAAAGAGACTTGTCTACCTGTATTAAACCAATCTCTTCTGTTAATCTCTTCTTATAGGATTTCGGCACCTCTTGAAAGGTGATTGCAGGCAATTCAGGAGTTAAAGGCCCACTCGCATCATGGGAAGTTTGAGGAGTAGATTGTTGCACTTCTCCAGCATTGGAGGAAGAAATTGATCGGACAAAACAATAAAGTCTAAAAGTAGCAGAAGCATTTGAGTTTTTGCCTATAGTGTCAGTTGGTCGCTTGTCACAAAGAGAAATAAGGATATGCAAAAAGTCAGTGTATGTTTTTGAAATCAAGGCTGTCTGAGTCACAAATATGTACTGATTATCAATCAGAACTTCAGAAAATAGGTTTAGTATGTAGTTTGTCCACTGTCAAAGCAGATAACCGGGAATGATCATCCCAAAATATGAATGACATAAGCAAATGGCAGGTGGGAGGCTAGCAAAAGAAAACTTGCTTAGGAACAGAGCCTGCACTTACATCTACACATAAGTTGTGGCACCAAAGTAAACAGGAGAATGCTTACCAGTTTATGCCTCACAACAAGGATTAAAGCTGACAATCATGCATTCACTGATGTAAATGTGTGTGATTTTCTACAGTAATAGAACCAAGTCCCATTGAAAGCGGTCACTGATGCTGGGCAAATACCCCAGGTGCATGTTTAAAGATGGTGCTCAGGCAAAGAGATGGCAGGAAAGAGAGTGTAGGAGACACGAGTTGTCAAGTGGGATTTGGGTCACTGCACCGCTGGGATGTGGAGCAGACTCTCCACCACAGCATAACCTCTCTGCAGGATCACCTCACAGATGGTGCCCGCATCCGTTCAAGGCAGACGGGAGGGCTGTGGGAGTATTGACTCTCGCTCCACAGCATCGACTGTCCTACCAAGCACCACACAGTACTTTGTGCCAGGAAGCAGCTCAGTACAGGAGAGGGACTGGTTCAGCCAGCGGGACAACACCCTGCGTCCCGCTGGGCGAGCAATTTGTCAATGAGCATCGTCTACACAGGACCGCATTCTTGGAGCTAGCCTTACAATGACAGACTGGAATGAGGCTTTCTGTGCTCCTCTCTGGCTGCAGGATCCTGCATTAGAGGAATAGCGCAGGACCTCCGGTTCCTGAAAGAAGGATAAACATGGAGGTCCCCTACAAGTTAAGCCCTGTATTGGCAATGGCAACTGTCCTATGGACACAGCCATATTTGGAATGGGACAGCAGTTGTAGGTACTTTTCTCCACTGTTGGCCCTCCTCCTTGGTGGTGTTTTGGTGCTCATAATTGCAGTACCAATAGTCTCTCCTGCTGGTATAAATCTAACTCTGGACATAGGACATGTTTAGCCTTGGAGTATTTTATATGTGGACCAGTCTATTGGGATGGACCAGTCTATTGAGAGAGAAAAAGCACCTCATGGGTTAAATCTGATCTCCACATGGGACAATCAGGATTTGAACCAATTACACTGTCATTATTCCCTCTTTATTGTTTACCATTGTTCCTCTCTGGACTTTTAAGAGACTTTTCAAGGCCTGACCCAGCATGGGAACATCAATAGAAGGACATCTGGGGGAGGTAGGATGAGGGATACAAACATGGACCCCACCAACGAGGACCCTGTGTCACTTCTCTGCTTAGTCACTATCAATGTGGGAATTTGGTGGGTTTGAAAAGGTGGTTACACAAGTCAGATCCTCATTTTAGTCTTTGGCTAAGGGGTGATACCCTGCCAAGGGACTGTGTGGATAGCATCTGTACCTCCTGTGTAAAATTTAATTTAATTTCATTTATTCCTGTGGGGAATTTCTCTTCAGTCTCCGGTATGGACTTGTGTGTCTCTGTTCTTGTGTGGGACTATCCATTATTTTCTATGTGCCATGTTTGTGTAGAACACTACCCTTCTCAAGGACTGTTACTGGTGGAGTATAACGTCGCTAACCTCATATCCTGTTAGTGTATTATTGTCAATCTCTGGGTACAGTGTAAAATGAACAATCCCCTTAATTTCATCTGCCCTTTGTTTGGGTGAATAAAAGAACACTATCTTCACATTAATGAATATATTTATTATTATTAATATATAATATATATATATATATAATATATATATATTATTATTATTAGTGTGTGTGTATATATATATATATATATATATATATATATATATATATATGTATATATATATATATGTATATATGTGTGTGTGTGTATATATGTGTGTGTGTGTGTGTGTATATATATATATATATATATATGTGTGTGTATATGTATATATGTGTGTGTATATGTATGTATATATATATATTTGTGTGCGTATATATAAAATCAGATACATAGTAAATCATTCTGAAGAGCTCAGTGACTACAAGCGTGGTACTGTGATACGATGCCACCTTTGCAATAAGACAGTTTGTGAAATTTCATGCCTGCTGGATTTTCCACGATCAACAGTAAATGATATTAGAAAGTAGAAGTGTTTAGGAGCAACAGCAACTCGGCCACGAAGTGGAAGACCGCGGAAAATTACAGAGCGAGGTCAACGACTGATAAGGCGCATGGTGCGTAAAAGTCGCCAACGCTCTGATTCCATAGCTGAAGAGTTTCGAACTTCCACTGGCATTAATGTAAGCACAAAACTGTGTGGCGGGAGCTTAATGGAATGACCGAACAGCTGCATGCAAGCAAGTCTCACATCACCAAGACCAATGCCAAGCGTCGGATGGAGTTGTGTAAAGCACACAGGCGCTAGCTCAACATTGTGAAAGGTGTGTAGTTTAAATGTGTTCTGTAGGGTGACAAATCACGCTTCTCTGTTTGGCAGTCAAATGTGCAAGTTGGGTTTGGCAGTTGTCTGGAGAACGTTATCTTCCTGACTGCATTATGTCAACTGTGAAGTTTGGTGAAGGAGGGATAATGTTATAGGGTTGTTTTTCAGGGTGTGGGCTAGGCCCCTTATCTCCAGTGAAGGGAAATCTTAATGCTTCAGCATACCAAGTAATTTTGGACAATGCTATGTTTCCAGCTTTGTGGCAACAGTTTGGGGAATGCCCTTTTCTATTCCAACATGACTGTGCCCCAGTGCACAAAGCAAGGACTACAAAGACATTGTTTGATGAGTTCGGTGTGGAAGAACTTGACTGACCTGTACAGAGTCCTGACCTCAACCCCATCAAACACCTTTGGGATGAACTGAAACAGAGATTGCAAGCCAGGCATTCTGGTCCAACATCAGTGCCTGACCTCATAAACGCTCTACAGAATGAATGAGCACAAATTCCCACAGAAACACTCCTCCATCTTGTAAAAAGCCTTCCAAAAAGAACGTAAGCAGTTGTCGCTGAAAAAGGGGCACCAGCTCCATATTAAAGTATATGTATTTGAATACAATGTCATTACAGTCCCTGTTGGTGTAATGGCGAAGTGTTCAAATACTTTTGTCCATATAGTGTGTGTTTGTGCCACCAAAAGACTCGGACCCTTTTGAGGCATGAACTCCACAAGACCTGTGAAGCAGATCCTTTTAAGACCTGTAAGTTGTATGGTGGGGCCTCCATGGCTCTAACTTGTTTTTCCAGCACATCCTACAGATGCTTGATCGGATTGAGATCTGGGGAACTAGGAGGCCAAGGCAACACCTTGAATTCTGTCATGCTCCAACCACCCCTGAACAATTTTACAGTGTGTTAGGGCACATTATCCTGCTTAAAGAGGCCACTGCCATCAGGAAATCCAATTGCCATGAAGGCGTGCGTTTGGTCTGCAATACTGTTTAGGTAGGTGGTGCATGTAAAAGTAACATCCACATGAATGCCAGGAACCAAGGTTTCCCAGCAAAATATTGCCCAGAGTACCACACTGCCTCCTCCGGCTTGTCTTCTTCCCATAGTGTATCCTGGTGCCATCTGTTCCCCATCCGGCCATTCACATGATTTAAAAGAAACCGTTATTCATCAGACTAAGCCACCACTTTCCATTGCTCCATGGTCTAGTTCTGACACTTGTGTGCCTGTGAGCGATTTTGGAGGTGGGCAGGGATCAACAATGGGCACCCTGAACGCTTTGCGGTTATGCAGCCCTATAGGCAGCAATCTGTAATGCACTGTGTGTTCACACTTTTTTGTCATAGCCAGAATTAACTTTTTTATCAATTTGTGCCACAGTAGCTCTTCTGTGGGACTGGACCAGGCGGGCTAACCTTCACTTCCCATGTGCATCAATAAGCCTTGGTCTCCCATGACCCTGTTGCCAGTTTTCCGGTTGTCCTTCCTTGGACTCTGATAGGTACTAACCACTGCATACCAGAAACATTGTTTTGAAGATGCCCTGATCCAGTCTTGCCATCACAATTTGTCCCTTGTCAAAGTCGCTCAGATCCTTATGCTTGCACATTTTTCCTGCTTCCAACACATCAACTTCAAGAACTGACTGTTGTTCACCCCTCTATGCAAATACAACATTTTTAGGTTGTTTCACATTCTAAACAACAATTATTTTTTTTTATGTTTTGCCTGGAAGACTTATATTGGCTGGGGTTTGACACTTCTTTTTTTCTCCTCATTGATTACATTTCTTGATTTTATCTTAAGACCTCTGTGATAGCCTCTATATCATATTTGAACTTTTTTCTTGAATACCTTAATAAATGGGCGACACCTTGTCCCCTTGTCATTTCAGATGTGGTGAGTCTCTATACCTCCAAATTACGAGATGAGTGTTTTAATGGCTGACAAGCATTATCTTCAGACTTTGTTCTAAACTTTTCTGAGGACCGTTTTATGAACAAGCATAACATGCAGTCATGACCTTAAAGTGGCCACCTCCTATGCAATGTATTCGTGGGTATAGGGTTTAGTAGTCACATTATATTAATAATCTGTTTTTGTACAGAATCGCGTTCCCCTTGATTTAATATTTCTGAATGAATTAATGTCATTAACATTATATTAACCCATGTGTATGGTAAAGTCATAGTGCATCTTAGACTGGTGACTGGTCTTACTTAAATTATTAGTTATTTTTTTGTTTTTTTTTCATACCTGAATTACATTATTTTCCTTTATTGTAATTTTTTTGGAAACATGTCTTTCTCGGCAGGGAGAATGGGCATTTATAAAAGATGGTACATTTCAATGAATTAGTTGCAAACAGTGCAGCTGTGTCCAATTGAAAATTTGTGTAGTATCCTAATCATGGCAACCAATTTCCTATCCGGGTCCAGTATATCTATAATACTAGCTATGCTGTATTAAATGCTCTTGTGAACATTTAAACCTAGGTCAGACAACACTAAGAAGGCCTTCGCATAAGCTGCCAATCGGGCATAAGTTTCTTGACCAGGCTTTACCTTCTAACATCTCTGTAACATTGAGTTAGCAAATTTAAATTTTAGATTCTAGAAGTATTACCCTGTAGAAGACAAGGAGGATCAGGAAAAAAACATGTGAAGCATCTTGGATTAGAACTATCGACACATTGCATCCTAATAGAGTGAATTGTGAATATGATTTATTGCCATTTATTTCATGTGTCCCTTGTTAGCTCAACATTGTGGGAGGTGTGTGTGTATGTATGTGTTTCATAAAGAACTGAGTTCTTTAAATCTTAGGCCATGTCTCTCAATACAAGTAAGTACACAGTCTAGTATACTTACTTTCTTTCAAATGAGCACTTTTGTTTGCTGTACATACCTTCTCTGTGTTGAACCCATACATATGTTTTAATCTCACTTTGTTTCTGCATTTGGCACTGCTGCTGAATGTCTGCATCACTCCAGGATTATACTATATGCATGTTTTGTAAAATATTGCCATTATATCCACTAAATTTAACAAGCATTGAAAAACAAAGTTTAAAATTTGGAAGCCTTTTCCCTGGTTGCAAGATTTACAAGTTCTGTCCAGCTATGAAAGCTGTTATGTCAGTATGTATGCATTTATGTAAAGATTAAGGAACAACTGTTTCTTCTTTTCTGTGGTAGATAGGGTCTGCTAGAAGTGACAATTGTTTGGTTGACTCAGAACATTTTCTTTAGACATTTCAATGTGTTTATTTTCAATAGTAACTGCTTAAGGGTTCTGAGTCACTGTTAAAATTACTTCCTACAGACATTTGCTGTATTGAGGGATTGTTATGATCTGAATGAATAAAGTATAGTGGATCGTTTGCTTGGGCAGTTTGCAAAAATTCAGATTTAAGGTTGAATTGTAGTAATCCTAATCGGCAGATATTGGCCATCACAAGTAAAAACGGATAATGTCAGCAGGCAATGTGTAGCATCATTTGACTGTTTTATTTCTTGTACTGATGTTGGGTGCCAGTTTGTTGTCACTTTGTTTGCACTGGTATCCTGATAATACAAACAAGTGTTATTTTGTCTTAGCAGCTGTGTATTTAATGACTCTCTCTTTTTTTTTTTTCTTTCTTTTCTTTTTTTTTTTTTGCTGTGTTCCAAAAGTTCTTTGATCTGACGTCAAACCCCTCCGTGGGCTGTTCTGACGTTGTGGAGAACATTGACAATATCTTGGAAAAATGTGACACTGACATATCCAAGGAGCTGGAAGTCTCTCTGTTGGTATGTATGCTGCTACAATGCTGTGTTAAGGGAAATAATATGAATGCATTTTTTTTCTGTGTGGTATAGAAACAATATAATTAGACTTGCATAAAAATAAATATATTTAACTAGTTTGAAGAAAAAAAAATAGATTCCAGCCCACAAGTCTTAGTCGAAAAGGTCTGGGAGGGAGTGGACATGTTGTATTTAATTATTATGATTATTATTATTCTTAAATGATACGTTTTAAACAGAGCAGTGCTTGTTAGATAACTAGACTTTATATAAAAGAAGGGAATGAAAAGCCACTCAGTATTAAACCAGTATTGTAAAATACGGTTACCAGCAGGACGATAAATCCCAGAGTAAAATTACTCCATTATTAATACATAAGTAAATTATATAATCTCATATAATGAAATGATAATCACATGAAAAATCGCAAGTAACTCAAAAGCTGTGCCCAGGGAACTACAGGCCTCCTTCAACATATCTCGTGACTACCATCAGAAAAAGACCAAACGAGTGTGGATCTTATGAGAGGGTAGCCAAGAGTAAGAACCTTCTCTCCCAGAAAAAATGCTTAAGTTTTCAAAGTTACATTTGAACATAACACAAAACATATGGAATAAAGTTTTCTGGACAGATGAGACCAAAGTGCAGTTGATTGCTCTTAATGCATAATGCCATTTTAGGTGTGAGGTTTTTTTTGTTGCGATTTTGCTGTATTTGGTTTTCGACAGATATCAAGATTATTGTTGTAAGGGTCATAATTTGGGTTCTGCTGCTGAGTCAGTCTGAATGTTTTGCAACCATTAGGTCCACAAAAACGTCTTGTTATATCAGAGTATTCTACAGAAAATTGGGAGGCCATCTAAACAGAAATTTAAGCTTGGCTGAAATTCAGGTCATGCAACAGGAAAAGAAAGGATCACGGTTTTGTCATGGCTGAGTTAAAGGCCAGATCTCAACTCTATTGAGGTGCTATGGTGGAACATTGTGAGAGCTGTGCATGAACACAGCCTGAAATATCAATGAACTGAATCAGTGTTGTAAGGAGGAGTGGACCAAAATCACATTTACAATTTAAAAGAAAATGAGTACTTCTAGTAATAGCTGTTAAAGGTTGTTCTACAAGCTACTAAGGTTACTGGGTTGCACTTACTTTATCACACATGGTTTCATCATAGTGTTTTATTTTTTTTCTAAGTTCATTCTCATGCAACACAAAAAAGATTTTCTTTTGCCCTTATTTGGTTAAAACATTTTAGGGCTTGATAATGATTAACTGATTAAGTCAAGATATGTAAAAAAAAGAAATAAAATAAAAAGGGGGTTTGTAATGCACACATGACTTCCATCCTGGCACCTAGAGATTTGGGGGCACCCTCGTTCAAAAGAGGGTAGTTCTCTCTTTTAAAGAATGTGCCCCCCTTAATACTTAACACTACAGAAAGCATTATGTCCAGAGATGACGGGGGGATATAATGCTCAAATCTCCCTATTCTGGCGTCATAAGCTCAGGGTTACCCTTATTTGATGCAGTAGGTTGTCAAGTTTTCAAAATGGTATGCTTTATTGGGAAGCCCCTATTGTCCCTACACATTTTATGTGTTTCAATAAAGATGGTGCAAACTAGCAAAAAAATAAAGAAAGAATGCTTAATCATTTTCAAGTGCAGAATTTAATATGAAAAACTATGTGTAGAATCCTGCATTTTGCTGCTTTGGAAGGGTGCATTGATGCCAAAACAATAATCACAAAGTCTTTCTTGGTGGTTACGCAACAAATGCATACATTTTGCTTTAGTTCACTTTCTTGCAATGTCAATAAAACACTCTGCTAAATTACAGATATTTTTATTGGAAGGTGATGATCAAAAGTGGCTAAATTGTTTAATTCTGTACTCGTATGCCTCATTAACAATGCCAATAAGAAAAGAAAGTAGTCAAAAGTCAATCAAAAGAAAACTAAAATAAATTATACATTTTTATATACATTATAATACCATTTGTCCATTTTTAGCAATAAAATAAGGCCTATTTTTGCCTCAGTAATGGTACAAATCAAGGTGAAAATTAAAGAAACATGACCAGTGGTGCTAAACATAGATTAATTCTAGTACAGTAACCTTATTTATACATGCAAGATGGATGAATGCTCATCAATACTTGGTACTTTGTGTTTATTGTTCTGTACTTTGTCACCCTGGTTTGTACTATTGTTCGTACGGCACGGTGGAAACCTTGTGGCGCCCAACAAATAAATGATTTTCTATATATATATATATATACACATACATATACACACACACACACACGCACACCTTGTTTCCGCATCTACATGCCTATTGCGCAACCAAACTTGGGTGAGTAATCCGCAGCACAATGTATATCATCATCATTATTTTTATTATTGCCTGCTATTTGTAAATCACCAACACATAGCGTAGCCTATGCAATGAGAGGGTCTTGATCCAAATAAATAACCCATAATGACATGAAACAGAAGTAAAGATGGCCCTGCCCTAATGAGATTACAATCTAAGATGCATAGGGAACAATTGATACAAACGG
Source organism: Mixophyes fleayi (assembly GCF_038048845.1). Classification (NCBI taxonomy): domain Eukaryota; kingdom Metazoa; phylum Chordata; class Amphibia; order Anura; family Limnodynastidae; genus Mixophyes; species Mixophyes fleayi. Next base: position 56,925,412 of record NC_134406.1, read on the forward strand.
TAATGGGTTAAGAATTGTAGTTTGTTATAAGGAGTGTGAATGGCTACTATAAGGAAGATGCATAACTAGCCACCAACATTAAAACCACCAGTGTGTATTTGCACTTGCCTTCAGACACCTACAACTGATTCGGCTTTGACAGTTGTACAGGTCTACATCTGTTATATATAACATGTTTTTGTAAATGCTTTTCTACATGGATTAATATGCGTTTTCAGTGTGGGCCATTAAGAATGCATTAGAATTGATGAATTGAGAACACCTTTATTTAATTATTCTTAAATAACTACATTTTAATAACTACATACAAATTCTTCATGATTGTCTACAGGAACCAAGTGAAGATGATCAGAAAATAATAAGAAATGCATACAATAGAGTTGTAAAGAATATCCATGAACAGACTCATCTCATCTCGACTATTAAGTCAAAATATTTATCCAGTGTCGAAGTAAGTGTCTTTGTTCTTTTAAGGCTCATTCACAAACTTTACATGGATTAACAATGCATTAGTTAGTAGTTATAAAGGTCTGTAGCTTCTAGTACTAGTCTCTCACAAGAGTTTCATTGTCCTGTCCTATCTTAAAGTTTGTTAGTATAGGGGCATGTTTAGCAAGGATGTATATCCTTTCTGAAAACATTACGGTCATGTCAGACCTGCATGACACTGGATAATTGCAGCAGTTTTCAAATCACTCTTTATTTTTGCTGGTAGGGGGTTCACTTCTTTCCAGCTAAAATGTTCTAATGTACAATATTGCCACATCCCCTCACTTCTTTACCTTTTAGAGACCAGATTGCTGCCTATTATCAGGGTGAATTGTATAATCTCGCACACATTTCTCATACGTCCATTTGGGGGACATTGCTATACATAGGGCTATAGTAGGTAGTACCAGGAGTCCAGGCACTTAAACAGTTAAATCTGTGAGTGACACTCCACCCCTGCTATACCCCTCCCACAGGAAGGATATTTGGTTTAGTTTTTGTGCCTTATGAGTAGGCATGTTTTTCAGTGATCCTGCCCTGGATTTAGTGTTTTTTTTATTTTATTTAATATTTATTTTTCCTTTTTTAACAGGGGGGAAATGCTGAGCTCAGGGACGCCTCCCAGGGGGTGGATAGCCTGTGGCCTTCCTCCACCCCAGGTCCCTGAGCCGGGGTGAGTAGCTTTGACGGCTATCTCACCCCCAGCATTGCCGGCAGTTCATTTTTTAAAAATTTTCTGGCAAAAGCAGCTGTCAGCACTCCCCCCTAAGCACCGAGCATTGCCGGACAAGAAAGGGAACCAGAGCAGCCAATTACACAGGGGGCGCTTTGTGTAGGCTGGAGCAGCCTTTGGCTGAGAAGAGGGAAGGTCCTGGAAGCTCCTCTACTACTTCCTGGCTCCAGCACAGTGTTTTCAGCGCCATATTCCACACTGTGGAGGACGGAGCTCTGTTGTGCCCCTCATACAGGACAGGTTTTTAAACCTTGTTTTTCCACTCTTTACACAATTTATTGTCTTTAAGAGTGTGTGTTTGTGTGTGTGGCTCTCACTGTTTAGCATTACAATTATATCTATTTGAAACATCTATATATTGCACTGTTTGCCGGTATACACTTAAGGGGTTACCGGATATGTGCTTTAAATACATCCTGGACCCTTGTTAATATATTTTTTGTGTAATTGCTGCTTTTCCAAACAAAAAAAAAAAATGAAAGGGAAAAAAAAGGATTTTTTTCTATTTATATTCTCTGAAGGTCTGTGTCTGCTTGCAGTTTCGGCCCGGGGTTTAGTTGCGGCTACTTCTTCACTGGTAGGCTTACTGATTGTGGCTAAGACACTGTCTCATAAGCGTCAGGCCTCTCAGGAAGCTGGGATTTTATGTCCACTTCAGAGGTTTCATCAGAGGAAGAAGGTGAGGTTAACGAAGATTTGGGGAGGAGGGTTTGGCCAGTGTAGAAGTTTCATACACTGTGCAGGGTGTATAGATGACCTGGTGTTGGGTGTGCCCCAGACTTTAGGCTTCACCAACCCAGAGGTATCCCGGGAAGCAGTTTAGGGTTTTAGGCAAGGTGTCCCTCGCGTAGGGGACATCCTAAGCCGACAGAATCGGCTTCAGCATGATGTGACCTCCATACACAGAGCTGTGGTGGGGGCATGTCTTCTGCTTTTTTGGGTCAGATGGCTAGAATCATCTTTAGACACAAGGGTGTACGTCATAGATTTACTTCAGTTTCCTCTTTGCCGATTTTTCACCATGGGGCTTCCAGCCTGCGGTTTTCGGCGTAAGGCCCTGCATATAGCGATCCAGAAATTACTGGACGGTGGGGGTCTTCATTCCAGTTCAGCCATCGGCAAAAGGTTTGGGGTTTTACTCAAACCTTTTACTAGTCCCAAAGCCAGACGGCTCTTTCAGACCCATTTTAACTTTAAAGTCTCAGAACTTACAGGTCAGAGTCGGGGGTTTCAAAATGGATTCTCTAAGGTCAGTGATTGCGGCTATGGAACAGGGAGAGTTTTTAGCTTCCCTAGATGTAGATGCTTACCTGCACATTCCTATTTGGCAGGGCCATCACTGTTTACTTAGTTTTGCAGTAGGGGAAAATCCTTTCCAATTCAGGGCGTTACCCTTCGGTCAAGCAACTGCCCCAAGGGTATTTACAAAGGTGATGGCAGTAATGGAGGCCCTTCTCCACTTTCAAGGGGTCACGGTAATTCCTTACTTGGACGACCATCTGTTGAAGGCTCCATCAACTCTGGTCCTGTCTCAACACATTCAGTAGACCAGATCCTTCTTAGAGGAGCATGGTTGGATATTCAACCTGCCAAAGTCATCCCTAATCCCATCGCAGATTTCTCAGTTTTCTAGGGTTAGATTTCAACACCAGATGTCAGAGAGTGTTCCTCCCGGAAGCCAAGATTCTTTCTCACCAGTCCAGGATCAGAGACCTCTTAGCCATGCATGAGGCTGCTAGAGAAAATGGTGTCTGTCTTCGAAGCAGTGCCTTAACTGCAGTTCCATTTGCGGGCTCTGCAGTGGGAATACTCCGACAGTGGTCAGGTTCTCAGTTACATCTGGACAGGCAGGTGATCATTCCATCATCTCAGGTTCGTCTGTCCCTCACTTTGTGGCTGATCAGGTCACATCTGTCGCTGGGACGATCTCTGCAGACCTAGATTTAGACCATTGTCAGCACAGACGCAAGTCTGTCTGGTTGGGGGGTCTCACTGCTCACTGCAACCCTCAGATTCTGGGGTCAGTGAGACCCACTGGAGTCAGCTCTTCCCATAAATGTGTTGAAGCTACAAGCTATATACAGGGTGCTGGTTCATGCGGTGTTTCTGCGCGGAAAGCCGATCAGGGTTCAATCGGACAATGCAACAGCAGTAGCATATTTCTATCATCAAGGGAGGTACGCACAGTGCCAGGGCCATGAGCGAAGTAACCAGGATAAAGCTTTGGGCAGAGAAACACATTGCATTTATGACGGCAATATTTGTTCCAGGTGTAGACAACTGGGAGACCGATTTATCTCAGCCGAAACAGAGTTCATCCGGGAGAATGATGCCTTCATTTGGAGGTCTTCGATCCCCTGGTTCGATGCTGGGGTTGTCCAGAAATAGATCTGATGGCCTCGCAGTTAAACTTCAAGGTTCCTCTTTTGCTCAAAGGCCAGGGAACCTGCGGCGGGATTCGTGGATGCTCTAGTGATCCCTTGGCGGTTTCACATAGTTTACCTATTTCCCCCTCTTCCTATGATCCCGAAGGTTCTCAAGAAACTTAAAAAGGAACGAGTGAAGGCCAACTGAGTGTTTCTGAACTGGCCGCGCCGAGACCAATACGCAGAACTTGTAAGGAATGCTAGTAGAACCTCCGTTAAGACTGAGTCACTCAGGGTCCCTTTGGTGCCACTCGTTAGGTCAGCTGACGGCGTGGCTATTGGAAACCATGATTCTGAAGGCATGGGGTTTTTCTACTACGGTTGTTAAGACCTTGATCAAAGCCAGGAAGCCTTCATCAGCTGCTAATTATTACAGATCATGGAAGACTTATGTTTTATGGTGTGAAAACATAAGTCTTCCCGTTTCCAGCTTTCTAGGTTGCTGGCCTTTCTTCAAGCAGGTTTGGACAAAGGGTTGCACTTGGCTTCATTGAAATCACAAGTTTCAGCGTTTTCCATTTATTTTCACCGTAAACTGGCTTACCTCCCTGAAGTTCATACTTTTTTACAGGGGGCGCTTCATATTTTGCCTCCATTTGTTCATCCTGTTGAGCCATAGGACTTGAATTTGGTTCTCCAGGCTTTGACTAAGGATCCTTTTGAGCCTTTGCAGTCAGTGAAACTTTTGTTTCCTTACTTAGAAGTTGGCTTTTCTTTTGGCTATGTCTTCAGCACGCCAAATTTCTGAGTTGGGGGCTTTATCTTGTTCTGCCCCCTTTTTGATTGTTCATGAATACAGGGGGGTGCTTCGCACCAAGCCCTCTTTTGTCCCTAAGGTTGTTTCCTGTTTTTTATTTAAATCAGGAAATTGTTGTCCCTGCCTTTCCCCAAAGTACTAGGTCACGAGATCAGTCTTTGTTATTTTTGGATGTAGTCAGGGCCCTTAGGTGCTATGTGGACCGCACAGCTAGTTTGCGCAAAACCACAGATCTTTTTGTGCTTTGACGCGAAGAAGAGAGGTTTGCCTGCTTCTAAAGTTTCTTTAGCTCGGTAGATTACCTCCACCTTAAAGCTGGCTCATTCGAGGTTGGATAGACCGTTTCCAGGATGTTTATCAGCTCATTCCACTAGGGCTGTGGGTACTTTCTGGGCGGCGCGTCACGGAGATTCTGCTGAACAGCTGTGCCATGTGGCTACGTGGATGCCTGTTGACACGTTTGAAATTCTATAGGTTACAAGACTTTGCATCACAGGATCCCAGCTTTGGCCGTAGGGTTTTGCATGCAGGCGTGTCAGAGCAGTCTCTCCTTTAAAGGGCAGCTTTGGTAGGTCCCCTATATATAGCAGTGTCCCCCAATTGGACATATGAGAAAATAGGATTTTTGTACTCGCCATAAAATCCCTTTCACGTCCATTGGGGGACACTGCTCGGCTCACCCTTGCTCTGAATGTTGTATTGTTGACTGTGTGGTGGTGATTAACTAACTTAGTTGACCTCCTCTTGTTAAACATTAACTGAATATCCTTCCTGTGTGAGGGGTATAGCAGAGGTGGAGTGTCACTCAGATTTAACTGTTTAAGTGCCTGCACTCCTGGTACCACCTACTATGCCCCTATGTATAGCAATGTCCCCCAATGGACTACGAGAAAGATTTTATTGGGAGTACAAAAATCCTATTTTTACAACACATATTCTTGACTGGTAGACTACAGTGCAGTAATTTGTTGTTAGGTCCAGACACATTGTGAAGCCAGAGTCAAGTGTTATGGTTGGTGATTAAGGTAACTTCTGTTAAGGTAAGCATCTTTTTGTACTTTAAAATTAAACATCACAGAGGACCAATACATGTAGATTTCAACAGATCTATAGCTGTTGATCTGTGTTCCAGTTCAAGGAGCAAGATTTGTTTTTCCTGGTCAAATATGTTAATGGTTTAGGTATTAATTTTTGGTAGTACCCATATGTTTCAGAAAATTGTAATTACTGTTTTTTGACTATTCTGCAATCCCTCCTAGTAGTTTGTCAATAAGCCGTTGAAATGTTGCTGATGTGTTTATTTTTTGTTTTTATTCCAAATGCCATAACCAAATATTGATACAGGCCACATTAGGAAATACTCAAGGAGACTATTAATGCTTATTCACAAATTTTTGAAATCGCATGAAGTGTTCAACTGGACTAAAATTCAGAATAGCAAGCTGACTGAAGGTGCTTCTGATACTTAATGCTCCCTCTATCTTTGAGTGACTTCCAGAAAAGTGAAACAAGCGCTCTTGGATATATATGCTCTTACTCATGAATGCATCAAACAAACTTTTTGTAGAAAAGATTGAGGTGTTCAGTTTGATACCAAATTTACATGGGTCTTTGAAAAATGAATTTAGGGATATATATGTTTTGAAGAACAATTTGTAAACCGATGCACCATGGATGTAAAGAAATGTATGCTAGACCGAAAACCGCAGGCTTTCGAGAAAGCTGCTAGTTTAGCTGAGCGTTTTACAGAGACTGTAGCTGAGCTCACATAGCAGTAAGGAAAATGTGTGGTCAAGGCGGGAGGACCGGTGTATAGAACTGGTCATTATAAAAGGAATGAACCACCTAGCATGTCTCAGACTTCCTTTTCGCCATCTGCAGTAAATCTGCTACCAATAGAAAGTCAGTGTAAATGAACATCCTGCTCTAATGATTTTAAGACATTAAGGGGTAAATTCAGTTTATCGAGATGTGCCTCTGGACATCTCTGCAATGTCCGGCTACGCACAATGCTGCCTATTATGCTAAGGAATCTCCACTAATTTTTCTGCATTGCCAAAGAACCTAATATATTTACACATTGTTTATCTTGATGGTAGCACAAAAATCTAATGTCATGCCACATACAATCTATTGTAAATGGGGAGATATATGATGCTTTAGAGTAGTGTGGAAGCATGTTAGGTGGAATGATTATAATGAGTTATGAGGTGGATTTCATCTCTGTACAGATAGGCATTACTTTCATTTTCTGTTTCTACCTTGTAACAATTCGGCAGAGTGGCACCAGTCACCTGTGTCAACCCAGTTCAATGCCTGTTTTAACTCCATTATCTGCTGACTTTAAAGGCAGGCTCAGGAAATGTATTTTTATTGCTAGCAAACATTTGGCTGTTGCAGGGTGAGTGAAGACCAATGGCAAAATAATTAACTTTTTGCAGGGAGACCAGAGAGCAATCTTAAAATCTTTAGTTATGGAATGTGAATGCAATAAAACATCAAACCAGCAAAAGTGAGCAATGCAGATAATCAGGAACACCACACTGCCATGCCTGACCCACATACACATCCCACTGTGCATTAGTATGATTAAAGGGGAATTGATAGGGCATAAACCGTTTCCTTTTATGCTTAATTTTTGTCTAAAAAACCTTGACATCTTTTATATTTTTCAGGAAATGTTTATATAATATAGTATGTTCTGACCTTTCTCATTCTTCCATTGGGTGACCTCAGTCATTGAGGGGTATTGAGCATTATAGCAGCTTTTATTTATTTAATATTTTGTCTAAATGTCGCATTGCGGCGACTGATTAACCATTCTGGTGGGGACGCAGCGCAAGTGGTGAGAATGACAGCACATCACACAGCAGGGACGGCTGTGTGATACTAGTGCATAGTTTTGCTTCCGATGCTGCCTCACTGCTCCCATAATTGGATTACTCCAGGGAAATTGCTCGCTGCCAACGCAAGTAGTGACCAGAGGTCCCCTGCTAGGCACTAATTTGGTTACAGGGGCTGACTTTAGGACGGCAACCATCTTGGTGCTGGGCCTGGAGGAGGGGTTTTGCCTTCATAAGCTGGAACCTTAGGACCTCCTTCTTGGCATGCTCTTTCACTGCAATGAAAGCATGCCAGAAAAGCAGCCCTTATTTCGTGCTCTGCTCTCCTTCTATATCAGCTGGTGTCATAAGTAGTGGTTGGAGATAGTTTTAAGAGTGACATTTAACTCTGTTTACCAGGCTTGGGTCTGTTAACAGATTCACCTTCTTTTCTTTGTGTTCTGTTGTGTTGTATTCTGAGCATCTCTGCTTTCTCTGACAAGGGACGTTCTTCCAAAGCGAAGGCAGTGAAAATGACTTTTGTAAATGCTATGTTAAATTACCTCTGGGACAGTCTAGCTCGGATGTCTAATGTGCAGTCTGCCAACCTGAGGATCATTTGCCGTGTATGCCAAAGAGCTCGGGTACCGACTTCTCTTTTTTAAAATTATGGCAAAGAAAAAGATTTTGTCCTTCCTCTCCCCAGCTAGACAATTTGCTGGGTGAGGCATGGATCACACCAGACCATAAGTTCCAGGTGTCACATAAGCTGTAAAATTGTTATCCTCATCCTGTGAAGTATACAGTTAAGTGGGATGTACCTCCCATGGTGGATGCCTCTGTAGTGAGGTTGTCCAAGACACAATTGGCGAACGTAAACAATTGCGCTGACCGTAATGTTGAGAGTATGCTTAAATCAATTTTTGTGGCTGAAGGGGCCTCTTTGCATTTTAGCCTCTGCATGGGCTAGCAAGGCTGTAGAGAGGTGATTGAAATTGTTGTTGCCTTTAGTGGAACAGATTCATGGAGCTACAGAGTATTTGGGGATGCGACTCTAGATGATGGACTGATTGGAGCTAGGATATCAGCTACAACAATCTCAGCTCATCGCACTCTCTGCTTAAAGCCTAGGAATCTGATGTGGAGTCTAAATGGACTCTACAGTCAGTTCCTTTCTGGTCAGGGTGTTTTCTTTGGGCCTGAGCTAGGTAAAATTGTCAGCCAGGCCTTGGGGGAAGGAGTGCTTTTTTTCCCCATTAATGTTCTAAGAACAAGAGTGTCCAGGTTTCGCTCCTCTTGCTTTTCAGGGACGTTTCCTGTAAGGAAATCTAGGAGTCAATACCTTAGAGGGCAAGCTTTGTCCCCTAGACAAAATTTGCAGATAGTGGAACAAGCTTGGGCAACCAGAGGCCAAGGTACCAGGTTCTCTGCAAGCCTTCACCATGATGGCCATATATATGGTGTCCTTGGATATCTGGGATATTTATCTACACATTTTCTTTTTGGGAAAGACTTCATTGTCTACTCTGGTTTGCTGTTCAGTACCAGTTTCGTGCTCTTGCGTTTGGTCTGGCCACGACCCCGAGTGGTTTCACCAAGATCCTGGTGGTCATGGCATCTCTGCTGCACTCTATGGGAATAAGGATCATTCCCTATTTGGACGATCTATTGATAAAGGCAGACTCGCCATCTGTACTTCAGAACCATATGCAGGAGGCTGCTCAGATTTTAGAATTCCACTGGTGGCTTATCAATATCAAAAATCCAAATTGACGCTGTCACAGTGGATGCTTTTTTTTTTTTTATCTGTGATTCAACATCTAGAAACAGAGGGTGTTTTTTACTGGCGGACAAAATGCTGTCCTCAAAGTATAGTAAAGTCTCTTTTGGCTCACAGACAGACTTCTATTAATTTCCGCGAAGGTACTGGGCAAGATGGGTTTGATTTTCAAAGCAATCCTGTTTTCCCAGTTAAATGCAAGAGAGTTACAATTAGAACTCTTCAAGTAGAACAAATCCCACCTCTGTCTATCAACCAAGCTTTGCTGGCTGAGGAGAGAGAACCTCAGCAAGTGTTGCCTGTTCTCCATTTGGGAGTGGATTCTGGTGACTACGGAAGCCAGCTTTCAGGGTTTAGGAGCTGTCATTCTTCAGGCTTGCTTTCAGGGTCTTTGGACTCCGGAGGAGTTAAAGCTTCAAATAAACTTTTTGGAATTGCAAGCAGTGTTCTGTGCTTTAGTCAGCGAGGAACATTTGTTGTAGGGAGCTCCTGCTCCCCGTAACAAATGTAGTCATACAATGCCACAACTGTGGCATACCTCAACCACCAAGGTGGGACAAGAAGTTATCTTGTCATGTGTGGAACCAACAGGATTTTTTGTTGGGCGGAATGGAAATTTCAGGCTATCATGAATAGTAATACGATTGATGAAGTTGGATTGTCAGACGATATCAGCAAAAAACCATACATTCAAATACGATGAAGGCATATTGTGGAAGGAAGGATAAAGAGGGCTATTTATTGGGTATCGGCGAATGAACAGAACAAACCACCTGACTTGCTGCCAGTCCATCAAACAAAACAACTGTAATCTTAATATTAGATTAACAATCAGTGAAAATTACAAATTGCCCTATTATGAAGTTACTCATTTATCGGTAATTATCTGTAGCAGATTCATTGAACTACCCATCACGTGGTTACTATTGTTCATCCACACCTGGCCAACTGAATTGGTGAAGAATGACATGAAAAAAAGAACTGGATAAAATGTTAACACTAAACGTAAGTGTCCTTCTACAGTCCCTGGGCTTGACTCATCATACCAAAGAGAGATTGTAGAACACAATTTTGCTGGGATGATCATGAACTTAACTTTATTGCAATTTCGGATACTAATCCTATGCCTAAAATGGATTATATTTTAGATCGGTTAGCACTGATCTCAGTAGAGGGTATTGACAGTTACCTTTTATACAGTGATGTTTAGAAAGCACAGCATGGTCTCCACATCTATACAACACTCCAAAGCACATACATTATCATTATAGAATAGACACTACCCAGTTACCAACTGTAACTATGCAATTATATATACATCATGATTAGAAAACACACCTGTCAAACAGTTTAAGATACGTGTGTGTGTGTGTGTGTATGTATGAATGTGTGTGTATCTATCTCACAATAACTTTCAGGAATGCTTCTGTAGGGATCTTGATTTTATTTTACTATAGGTAAACTCCTCACCTGCTCCATCAGTCAATGAAAAGTTTTTTGTTTTTATTCTGAATAACATGGAAGCAGTGACGTCCCCCTATTGTACAGGCTGTAAGACAGCGCATTGTACCTATGAAAACACAAATTAATATATTTTTAATCCTACGAGGGAGAAAAACTGTTTTTTTCATTAAACTGGTTATTTAAAGTTCTTCTTTTTTCAAAATTGTAAACTTTTACATTTGGTTTATATAAGAGTAATCATAACCTGAAATTTTCTGTTCACTGTCCAGAGATTCATTTTTGTTTTACGCTGGGAACTATTTATTTTGCTGTATTTCAGTTCAAAAAGAACATTGTTCAATGGATCAATAAAAACCCAAATGTGGACGATTTAATGGTGGTCAAAAAGATCATTAAGGGATTGAAAGCTCAGCTGAGGTGGAAACTACTTGAGAGTAGCAGCATGGAAGAGGTATACTTTCTGAAACTTCTTTATTTTGGTGTACTTGAGTGGTTTAAAGTTTATCTTTTGTCTTTTTCAACATCTTAACCTGTTCATGAAAAAAACAATTTCCCTGTTTATGGGGAGCAGCTGTTTACAAATGTTGTGTTCTATGGAGTCCTTTTGATAGCAAAAACAGGAATATAGATAATCTAATATGCTATTATATATGGGATAATGCAGTACTGTAAATTGTGAGCATTACATGTCCCGGAGGAATACTTTGTGTAAAAGTTCAAGTCTGAAGGCAAAGTTCTCTTATATAGGTTACAAAAATCGAAGGTAATTTACAGTAGGGTGTGAATGTCGTTTATAATGCATAGGTTTTCTTAATAAAAACTTAATAAAAAGTAATGTCATTAGAATTCACTGTTTAATGTAGATTTTATTTTGAGATGTTTATGCATATGTTGACATCACCTGTGAATTATAAAAGGCAAAATGGACAAGGCTAGAAAGAGAAACATTTACATTTCTTTTGCATATTTACTTTCATGGTATTTGCATATTCCCATTATATTTATCATACACACTATGTACATGGTTCATTTCCTCAGCAATAGAATACCAAACCTATACTTAACGCTAGGTCTGATGTAGTTATGTGGACAAAGAACAAAAGTATAGGTTTTAGGTTTTTTTTTTTATAATAATTTTCACTGTAGATGAGTAAAAAGCACCTGTGTGAACAAATCATTTAAAGTGGTTGGACTTTTGTACCAAAGCTTGAGTGGGCAGGGGGGCAAAGCTAGGTGTCGTCTGCTTTTGGGTTTGAGGCTACATTCTATCTCTGTGCATGTGGGTTTATGTATGTAACATAATATATATATATATATATATATATATATATATATATATATATATATATATATATATATATATATATATATATATATATTATACCAGTGGTTCCCAAACTTTCTCAGTTCTAAGCACCATTGGGGTCTCCATAACTTTTTTCAAGACACCCCTTAGCCAAAACTACCGATCAGTCTCAATTTTTTAAGTAGTGGTGTCCTAATAACGTAAAAAGTATTTAGGTCCCGTCATCATCACACTGTGCCCCTTCATTGGTTTCCTTTTTTTTGCTGCCCCCTCAGTTCCTTTACTTTACCTTTTACTTGGTATTCTTTCTTCTGTTTTCTTCTGTGTTCTTTTCTATAAGTTCAGACTTCTCTCTGTGTAACTCCTCACTGAAAATGTCGGACGTGATGTCACGCCCGACAGTCAGTGTGAAGGGAGGAGAGTGCTGGGCGCTGCTGCCCCCGTACTGGTAAGGTGTTTTTGTTTTTTTTGGCCAGCTGGTGGACAAACGGGGGATGGATAGATAGGGGGTAGGTCTAGTAGGTAGTTGGGAATGGGTAGATGGTTAAGGGAAGTATAGAAGAAGAATTGGTTTGTGCCCCTGTAACTGGTGGTCTATTTTGTTTAGATTACTTTATTTTTAAATGTATAATGTCCCATGTATCTAATGATAATAACAATTGTGTTGCAGTCAGATGAATACAGTGAAACTGCTCTTAGTGAACTGAAACATGAAATCACAACTTTAAGAGAAAAGTTATTCTATGAAATACAGCGTGAACAAGAGGAATATGTAAGTTTGATTTTTTTTTTTTCTTCTGTTAACAAAATTAAGCTTATTATTGCAATAGTCCTCTGCTTAAAAAAAAAATGTATTTCTAAATTTAGAGTTGTTTGTGCAGCCACCCCAGGATTTTTTTCAGCCCAAGAAGTTTGGTTACAATTTGTTGCAGGAGAGGTACTGATTGAGCAGATAAGAATTTCAATATTGTTCATCAGAAGTTCTTCTTAACCATGTGTTAATTTTTACAATGATGTGTATTGTCTGCATCACAGTGAGTATTGGTGACAGTGGTATCAACCTTTTGGTGGCTATACAATTTTTTTATCTACAGCATCGGGGTGGGTACGGTTCGCCGATGCTGAGAAATCCAATGCAATCAAGACCTACAAAAGAGAACTGATTTGAGTAGTAAACGACAGGAATATACACACTTACCTGAACAGTGACTCTCCAGATATCCGTTATGGTAATGTCGGGACCACGCAGTTAATAGTTAACCTGCGTGGTCCCAACATTGCCGCTTTAAATTAAAATTCATTCAGGGCGCACTGACGTCAGACACTACTGCCGGACACCTGTGCATTCAGGAAGAGGTCCTGTTAGTGTTCTGCTGCCATCAGATATCTGAAGAGTCGCTTTCAGGTAAGTCTGTGTATATTCCTGATGTTTTCTACTCAAATCGGTTTTCTTTTGTAGGTCTTGTCTGCGTTGGATTTCACAGCATCGGCGAAGTGATTACCACAACAGCATTTTCATAGCCAGTTTCTAAGAAGGTTAGAAAAAGTCTTCCCTGCACCTCTTTCAGCCTCTTTAGTTAGTCTGGACATGTGTGTTACAGCCTACAATGGTGGATGCACTTTTTCTCTTCCACCTCCGTGGCAGCATACACGATAGGGATAGTCCCCCCCCCCTTGTACGTGAGTCAAGACAGACACATCTAGAGGGTATAAAGGGCAACACCTCCCTCCTTTTGTGCCTTCTTTCCTCTCCTTGTAGTAGAATCGGGTAATTCAGGTTTGTTTTCTCGGTTTACCTACTTCCAGGAGAAGCCGGACGATTGCTCCTCCTTTAAGGTCTGGCAGTTGCACTCGTCTGAGTGTTAACAGAGCATAGGAAATGTGACAGTACCTACTCACGAAGCGATGCCCTACTTATATAGGACTTGCATCCTCCGGCAGAGAGGAGGAGAGCTGCATAATATAGGGCATCTTGTCTACCCTGGTGATACTTTTGGTGGTCCTTGGTGCCTACGTGATGCACACACAGGGCATACTGGAAGCAAACAAAAAGTCTGAACATATCTCCAGAAGCAGGTAGTGGAGCGTTGTATGCGACAGAAGATTCATACTCTGCTGTGTACCAAACAACGAAGGCGAAAATGGAGGAAAAACAATCCCAAGGACGCAGGTCAGAGCACCTGTTATTAGTCTACAATATTGTCCCTAGGTCAGAAACCCAGACTGTAAGTGAGAAGGTTGTGGCGAAAGCTGCAAAAAACAGAAAATTATTTTTCTACCACATCCAATTGGGGGACACCGGAGTCTTTGGAGTATAGTGTATGTGAGATAGGCGTGTGGCACTTTAGCAAAGTTGTTAGTTAGCCCAGCTCTTCTCTATCTATACCCCCTTCCTGTTTTAAGCTTCAGTTTTGTTTGTGTCCTGCGTGTAGGACCATGGGGCTGCTACTCAGCCCCTTTTTCATTTTCTCTAGTTAATGATTTCTTTAAAATTGTTAGCCAGCTGTTGCCCGATGTGGGAGCCATATCAGCGGATCAGTGGAGCCCAGGAGCAGCCGCTGCTTCATCGTGAAAACAATGGATGGCAGCAGGTAAGTAAAATCCCTTCCCAGCACAGGCCTGATTGGGGCACATCTCTGCCTCAGTGGTCTGCTAGTCGGACACTCTGGCTTAATTCCTGGGAGGCTAATGTGCAGTGTACAAAGGCTCTTGAAATACTTCCTTTTTCTAGGGGATTGTTAGGCTTTCAGCTTGACACCATCATCAGGCAACAGGCGGTAAAAGTGCCTTTCTTCCTGTTAATGCTCCAAAACTCAGGATGTCCAGGTTCCGGTCTCTTCGATCTTTAGGTAGATCTCGTCCCTACTCCATGGTTCAGTAATCCAGAGGTCCGTCGTCTGCCCTCAGGGATGGTTTACAGTATGGAATTCAGTCCAGCCTGTAAGGTGTCTATTGCTCGGTGGATTATGGCTGTAACAGCCTATTCCTGTTCACACGTTTACTCAGTTTAATGTGTTTGCATCAGGGGATGCTAGTTTTTGGAGAATGGTGCTTAATGCTGTTTCTTCTGAGCGTTCCCACCCATAATTGTGGCTTTGAGATGTCCCGGTATTCCTCAATTGTATATGGGAAAAAATAGGATTCTTATACTCTAGTAAAAATCTGTTTCTCCTAGTCCACTGTGGGACACTGGGCACCCACCCTTGACGCTCTAGTTTCTCCTTTTTTTTTTTTTTTTTTATACATGTTGTCTTTTCTGTTCAAGAGAATGTTACTGTTTTCCTCCTTTTCTGTTGTTTTTCTCTATTGTCTCCTTTACTGTGGGGCTAAGTTAAACATAAACTGAAGGCTAAACAGGAAGGGAGTATAGAGGGGGAGGAGCTAGGGCTAACGAACAACTTTCTTAAAGTACCACACGTCTATCTCACCTACAATATACCCCAATTTCCACGTTGTTCCCCAATGGACTAGGAGAAACTGAATTTATGTAAGTATAAAAATCCTATTGTTGATTTGTGACAGAAAGTTGCCAGAAGGATTTTCTTGAAAGATTGTACAGAATGTAGTTCTAATGAACAGCAAAGCCTCCTCCTCATATGGTTGAAATGTTAAAATGGAAAAAGATTGCATTAGCTGTTCAGCTTTGTTACTAAGGGTGATTTACAGCAGCTTAGGTCTAAGAGGTCAAGATCAGTAATTAGTGTTGCCTCAAAAGATTGAGCCTGGTGTCTAATTCCAATCTGATGAACGCTCAGCTGTATGTGAAGACAAACTTAATTTCAGCATGGATTTGTTGAAAAATCTGTTAAAAGCTATTCACAAGGTGATGGAAATTGAGGCTGTTTCAGAGGAGCAGTCTTTGCAGGAAGCATTGTTTCAGGATCCTGAAAAGAAGGGTTGTCTTTTTCCATTAAATAAGATTATAAGAGCAGCATTATATCAGAGAAATAAAAGTTCCCAGATAGATGTTTCTTAACATGAATAGATTTTGTAGAATGTACCCCTTTTCTCCTGAGAAGACTATGGTATGGGATTTACCCCAAAGGGTGGACATGACAGTAGCCAGATTGACCAAAAGAATGACCATTCCTTTTGAGGATGTTAACTCCTTCAGGGAGGCTATGGATAGACGGATTGAAGGATGTGTAAAAAAAGTACACCTGATTTCTGGGGTAGCATTAAGTTTTGTTGTGATTACAACCGTGACACCCAGAACAGTAAACATCTGGGGTAATGACTTCAAAAAATGTATGCAGGATGGAATAAAGAGGAATGGACCTCTAAAGATTGTAGAAAATATGCAGTTGGCAACTGAATTTATGTGTGAAGCAACCCTGGATGCAGTTAGACTAGCCTCTAGGCCAGTGGTTCCCAAACTGTGTGCCTAGGCTCCCTGGGGTGCCTCAGCGATCTCACAGGGGTGCCAGGGCCAGTGGTAAGCAAGACGGGGCACTACTTGGTAATTATTTTTGCTTAAAGGTGCCTTGAAAAAATTATGGAGACCCTAAGGGTGCCTTGAACTGAAAAAGTTTGGGATCCACTGCTCTAGGCCATGGCATCCTCACTTGTTATAAGAGGAACATTATGGGGCATATTCAATTGTCAGCGTTAACGCTGCAAAACGAGCGCTCGAAAAATATTACCATTTATACGGTAATATTGCACGCGAAAACCGTTAATACGGTAGTTTACTCACGGAATTTCACTGCGAGCTGAAATTCCGCGAGTAATTACCGTATTAACGGTAAGATTTTTCGAGCGCTCGTTTTGCAGCGTTAACGCTGACAATTGAATACGCCCCTATGACTACACCCCTGGTTGGCGAATTTACAGTCTAAGAATTTTTGTCATTCCCCTTTGAAGGAGATTAACTGTTTGGCCAAAAATTAGATGCCATTATTTTAAAATTGTCTGGGGAAAAATCAGACTGGCTTCCTCAAGATAGACCTACCAAAAGATTTCCCCTCAAGTGTTCAAGGGGACAAAGCCCACATTCATAGTATAGAGAAGCAAGCCTTTATAGACCAGGAAAAATTTACTCAAGGAGCTGTCAGACTGGCACTTCAAGGCAGTTTTTTTTGCCAGCAGAGGCAATGAGCTGCAAGGATCTGCAATTCCCCCCCCCCCCCCCCACCATAATGCCAGAGAGACCCACTTGATGATGGTCAAGGTAGGAGGCAGAATTATACTTTTTATTGGCAAAATGGGCATTAACCACAACAGCAAGTGGGTATCATGTGCTATAAACCAAGGTTACAGAATGAAGTTCCTATCGCAACCTTCCCAAGAAGCAATCCAATGATCACCAAATCCCAGTAGCTGGAGAAATAGAGGTGGTAATGAAGCAAAATCTAAAAATGTTGTAGAGTCAGAGATTCATTTGCAAAGTTCCAAAAGCACAAAAAGGGAAAGGTTTTTATTCAAAGAATTTCATAGTAGAAAAGAACAGTGAAGGCTTTTAGGTTATACTATGTTTGAGGCCTCAACAGTAATATATCAATCCCAGGAGGTTCAAGATGGAGTCAGTGAGAACCATCCTCAAAGCATTAGAGGTAGAAACATTCCTTACAGCAGGCCTGTCCAACCTGCGGCCCTCCAGATGTTGTGAAACTACAATCCCCAGCATGCTTTGCCAGTAGACAACCTGTTAATAGCTGGAAGGGCATGCTGGGACCTGTAGTTTCACAACATCTGGAGGGCCGCAGGTTGGACAGGCCTGCCTTACAGCATTAGATCTAAAGGATGCATATCTCCACATTCCAATGTACCTAGCTCATCAAAAATGTCCCTGATTTGCAATATTCAGCCATCACTATCAGGGTCTTCTCTTTGGACTGTCAACATCACCAAGGACTTTCACCAAAATTCTAGTTATGGTCATGGCGAAACTGAGAAAGGAGGACATATTAGTTTGGCCTTACCTAGACAACATCCTAATAGCAGCATCTTCATCTGCGAATGCAAAAAGTCACCAGTTGTGTGCTGCAGTTCCTGAAAGACCACGGTTGGGTAATAAACTAAAAGAAGAGCCATTTGTATCCAACAACGAGGATAGAATTTCTTGGAATGTGTATAGATACAGCACAAGGGAAAGCTTTTCTGACATCGGGAAGAAAGCAAACATTAAAACAGGAGCTGTTGTGTCTCAGAAGAACACCTTGGACCATGGCAGAAGACTGCCTTTTACTATTAGGTCTTATGGTGTCGGCCATAGATGTGGTGCCATGGGCCAGATGACACATGTGGTCTTCAACTGAATTTTCTATCCACAGGATCATTTGCAGCTGATTTCACAAACAAAGGAGGTGAGACGGAATCTGCAGTGGTGGTCCGCAAACAGCACTCTGAAAAGCGGCAGTTCCTTTACAGATCAGTGAGCATATAGTCATTACAACAAAGAGTTCACTAGGCTGGGACTCCATGTGTACAGCAGATAGCGCAGTGTCAGAAAGAAATAGCCGCTCTACCCTCAATTGTAAAGGTAATGAAGGCTGTGGTCAAAGCATGCATTTGCTTCCAGGATCTACTTACAGGTCGACATATCAGAATACACTCAGACAACCAGCTAGTGTAGTGTCTTCTATAAATCAAGGTGGCACGAAAAGCAATACTACGATGGAGGTACAGCCTGAAAGCAGTGTGGCTCCAGTGCAGATTTTTTAAGCCGAAACATCTGGCACCCAAACAATGGGCATTGAACAAACAAATATTTCACAAACTAGTAGAAAACTGGGGCCATCCGCTAGTAGACCTCACAAAATGCCAAGACAGGCAGGTTTTCTATCAGACATGGACAAACAAGCAGACTTCTCAGTAAAATGGCAGTTCAATCTGGGGTTTGTGTTTCCACCAATGCCCATGGTCCCTCAAGTGCTAAAGAAAATTGAGGGACGGTAACAGTAATAAGAATACTACCCTTTTGGCCCCGCAGATCTGGATTTCCTCAGATGTTACAGCTAGCGGTAGAGAAACCATGGTTCCTTATACTACAGCCAGATTTGATCCATCAAGGTCAGATGAACCATCCAAACCCAGGGTTCTGGAGACTAGCGGCATGGCTACTGAGAGGAGACATTTGAAATGCTAAGGCTTTTTTAATAGGGTAATCACTATGCTTTTAAATGCAAGGAAAAAGTCAACATCTAAAACATATAGAATCTTGGACATTTTTTGTAAATGGTGCTCTGATAAACCGTTTTCACCAAAAGGTCAATCCATAGATACTATACTGAATTCCTGCAAGATGGGCTTGACAAAGGACAACGGTTAATACACTAAGGGGTAAATGTATTATGGGCTGATTTTTTCAACTCGCCGGCGAGTTTCCAGCTAAAATTTAAAGCGGCGCTGGCTTGTAAAGGCAAGTTTGCCTTTACAAGTTATTTTGTACCAAACTCCTAGCATATTTGTTTATGTAACCTGTGATAATAAACTTTTAGAAGCTGCAGTCAAGGTCATTGTGGCTTTTGATTGGTCCCCCCATTCAGTCTTTCTGAGCCATTTTAAATTGGTGAATTAAAATATTAACCACTTTAGTGTGTAAAGTAACTTTAAGTTTTCTATCCATTGATCTTTTTGTTTATCTGCTTTCCCAATGTATGTTTTACTTCAGTTAATGCTCTTATTTTTGTTTTAGGCTTTATTAAGTGACTTGGTGCAGAAGTGGTTTCCCGAGCTACCTCTTATGTACTCTGATGCAGGAATAATAAAGTACATGGTGAGTTAAAGTTAGTGAGAATTTCCTGTTGGACTAAGAGCCATGATATTGGAACTTATACATACGCCTGCTGTCTGTCTTCATAGAATTCTGGAGGTCTTCTTTCAATTAGTATGGAGAGGGAGCTGTTTGATGCAGAATCATTGAAGGAACTTAGTAGCAAACGCCCACTAGTATGCGCACAAGTCCAAAACAAAAAAGTCTTATTCAAGGTGAAGTATGTATGTATGTATGAGTTACTGTGATTAATAGAAAATTCAGTGAATTTAGATCAGTTTGCTTTCAGAAATTTGTCATCACTTAAGGTATTATTTCTTTCTTTTTGTTTTGCTTAGTGTGGATTGAAACAAAGGTTATATGTATCATTCACATACACAGAGTGGAGGTAGCTGTTTTTGGTCTGTGAAAAATTCATCAGAATGCACTCATTCAATTTACTAGGAACCATTACTGACTGATAAGGCCACAATCCACAAATTGCTGTCTTCACCATGTGTAGACATTGGATACACATAAAATGTTTTTTTCTAATTATTGTGTTTTTAGGGTTATTCAGTAGACATGGATACAGAAGAACAAGTTATTGTAAGGGCTGCAAAATACCACAAAGTTTGGTCACAACAGAATGAGAAATCTGGGATTATACAGCTTCTTTATTTGTTTTTTTGCAAGGTAAGTTATGCATGGTGGAGGTAATTCACAAATGTGTTTTGTACTTGGTGACACTGTTTTATACAACCTGTTAAAAGGATATTTATAACTCTCAAAGTGAGATTTTACAGTTCCACTAGGGCACTGTGCTATCAATATGTCACTTTGCATTTCTGCACCCGGCAATGAAGCAGAAAGCATTAGAGCACTATTACAAATTATCTGGGGTTTTTTAGTTTTTGTTTTTTCTTTTTGCTGGACTGCAAGGAAGCCCCAGATTGGACCATCCCATCATTGTGATGGGCCAGTTGCTAGAGAAGTTACAATAGCTGAAATTCCATAGCAATTGGGGGCACAGTGTTCACCTTGAGCACTATGTTTTTACAAGTTGTGTTCTGAGGAGCTGAATCAAATTTTGATGGGACATTACAGAACCAGTGCTTCTGGATGACAGCTGGTTTCACTTACAACAATGCACAGGAGTTTTATCTACTATTTTTTTTTTTTTTTTTTTGGTTTTTCAAAATCAATGCTTGGAGGACACACCTGTTAAATAGTAGGCATGAATAAAACAGGTGAAATGTCTTTTTGAAGCAGTGATATATGGTGTTTTGGGTTTTTTTTTTTGCTTGCTTAGTTCTTTTGAGTGTGATTGTTTTTATACTTCTTATCACATGCTAAGATTTTGTAATAATTACCTACATGCTGTTAATTGAATATGTGCTTGACTGGAAAGTACAAGATGCAGTGTTGACAGACAATCCTCTGACATGCTACATTAGAGAAGTTAGCTAGGCGACTAATGTATTAAATATTGCTAATACATTGCACCCCTGAATATTATGTTGAATAAATTATATATTTATATCATATTGCGCATAAGTGTGAATATTATCTAACCGAATCTTAATTGTCCAAATGTATACATTTTATTCTATATTTTTCATAGTCTGATCCTATGGTATACTTGATGGTTCCTTTCTATCCTGGTGAAAGTTTGAGCTATATCCAAGCCAACAATCCATTGAATTCATATGTGAGTACATATTGTGCATTTCTATGTTACATGATACACCCCAAAGCCTTCTATAATATGTTTCACATCTTTTTTGCATTCATGCTGCACACTAGCATTTGATGTCATGCAAGTCACTGCACAGCACTGTTCACATTAGAACTGTGGGTGCCCGCACACCATGGTAAGGAAACTGCTGAAGGCTGCCAGGGATTTGGGGATATATAATTTCGTCAATGGTTGCCGAAGCCTGGACACTATGGCCATGTGAATGTAGTACATAAATATACACCAACATTCTAACCATTTGTAGATCTCATTTAATTTGTTTATACACTAACCTGTGAATTTTCAAAGTTGGCAAATAACTGTTCAGCTTTAATTGATAATTTAACTGTTTGACTTGGAAGTAACAAAATCTGTGCTTTTTATTTTCAATACATTTCTTAAAGTTAATGTAATAATGATATCGATGCAACTTTAACCACATTTGCACTGCTGGTTGACAAGACATTTAAAGTTGACATTAAATTACTTGTCTCTTTTGAAATTGCTTTGCAGGAGACTGTGAAAGTGATGAGAGGGGTGGCACAAGGCCTACATACCCTGCATGCTGCTGATATAATTATTGGTTCTCTACATAAAAACAATGTGTTTGCTGTAAATCGAGAGAGAGGAATAGTTGGAGATCTTGACTTCACAAGAGATGCAGTAAGTAAAAGTTCAGTTATTGTAGTGTTGACATGTGTGGTGATTTGTTTTATTTTACAACTGATGTACTAGAAGAATGTTTGATGAAATGCTATGATAAGATGTCACTTCTCTTCTGGTTGTTAACAGCATTGCCTTTTCATTTAATAATCTTATATTGTCTGCTTGATTGTCAGTTCAATTTATCAGTCTGTGAAATCCTGTAATGTACATACATTGTTTTGTGGAACAGACATGCTTCAAGTTCAGAGACCACTTGATACATTTCTTTGCCCCTGCTATGTTTCTGAACAGATACACTGACAGTTATGTGATTTTCAGACCTGCACAAAGTGCTTTGAAATTGCTCTGAATTATTAAGCCTATCTGAACTTTGCACCAATCGCTTCGCCGTCCCAAAAAAGTTGAATTTACAAAAGTGGTTCACATGCCAGTGTGTCAAAAATCAGTGTTTGTTTCAAGATCTGGCAATGCATTGCAGGCGCGTACTGTCTTCTAGATGAGACTTGTGTCCCCACTTGAAGTGGATGGGGCAATACTGTATTGTCAGTATTGTGCTTTTTAAATGGCATTACCCAGAAGTTTGTTCTAAGTGTAGAGTGCCTTATTTCCATTGTGCTGCAAGCCACAGCTGCCAATTATCCCTAACTTCTAATGGTTTTACTGAATTGTTCATGGAAATATCCCTATTTTTCTACATTGATGCGTGCACACTAATTTGTGTTATGTATTTTAAATGCAAGTCTTATTGTTTCATACTTTCTGGGCTTTATAAGTTACCATTGATTGGGATTACAACAGTGAGGGGCAGCAAGTGGCCCTCCGAGACTTCACCTGTGGGCCCCCAGCTCCTTCCTGCTTTATTGTAAGACTTTGTTACAGCTTGTAAAACGTGCTTAACCCCTTCACCACTAATCCTATTTTGGCAATTCTTGGGTTGGTCACATTCCAACATTAATATCAGTAATTTGAACCCACAAAAATTACACCACCTTTTTTTTTTTTTTTTTTCCAGAAGACCTTGAGGTTTCAAAAAATATCATTAGTTTTTTGTTTTTTAAATTGAATTTGCAAGACTGAACTTTAAAAGCACATGTATGTTTATACATGTATGTTTATTATTTTATTTTTATATAAACACCACCAACAAAATAGTTTGTGGTTCTTGTTTTGGCATGAATCCATCCTTCCAAAAAAATAAGACAGGATACTACACATGGGGCACATGATTCGTGTTCGGGTGAATGTACGCTTGCTTAGCGTATTTTGCATGAAATAGGTGTGCCTTTGCCCAGAATCGTAATTTATGCCAACGAATGCGATTCACGTCCGCACACAACTGCCATGACTACGACTGTCTAAGATTTCAGAGGCGGAATGGGGAGGGAAGGAGCAGTCTAACGATAAAGCTATGCTTGTTTTCACCGGTATCTTTCGTACCCACTACAGGTCAGGTGTAAATCAGACTGATAGTGATGCCTGACATCGCATAGTCTTTGATTTAAAAAGTACACACATCGCAGAACAACTGTATGCAATTATGATATACTATAAAAACTCATTGTATGTATGGTGTGCACTGAAATCATAAAGTATATACTGTAAAAAAATTAAAAACTATGTTGAAAAATATTTATATAAACATACTGTTAACAGTTTGATTATGATCAAATAAGTTTTGTGCGTTGTGATGTGACCTTTTATTGTACTTACGCATGTGTGTATACTACTGTCTGTTCTGTGTCTACGTACGGCGAGTATGGTTTAGGCAGAATGTACTTCCACTCAGATACAAACTGAAATGTATTTTGAGATACGCTTGGATTTGAATACAGCCGGAAGTACACTTAAGTCGCATACTATTTTTAAAAATGCAGCTTATGTGAAAGCTGCATTTGGACGCGAATTAGACCCATAGATTTTCAGAATAAAATCTGTTCTTGAAAATTATATTTATTTATTTTTTGTGCTAGTTTGAACTGTCTTGGATGAAATCCAATATGGGTAGCCTAACAAGACACACCAGTTTAAAAACTAGACAACCTACCAAATTACATGAGGTTACCACTGCATTTATTGAAGTCATTTGATTAACAAACTTGGGATGACCAGAAGTGCTCCTGATTATTTTGAAGCCAGGATGGAGGAGGTCTGTGCCCTTCTCTTTCTCACTGGATTTCTAAATATGTAGTGTAGGGTATTATTGTCTGGTGATCACCAGATAATAACTATAAATTGGGCACCTTATTTGAAAGAGGCGACTCCCCTCTTTCAAACAGGGGTGGCCCTTTTTTTCTAGGTGCCAGGATGAAGTGCTGTCTCCCCACTTGTTTGTTTCAGTAATAAGTTAAAGCAATACATTTAATCTGAGATTAAGGGCAATATGCAGTCCTTTTGAAGATATTTGGTCCACCCATGCTGAACCTGAAGTGTATGAGGTTGCCTATCGCGGGATTTTAGTGTCTCATAACCTGTTTAGAGAGCACCACGCATGACTGGCTTAGATGCATCTGCTCAGTAGAATGTTGTCCATGGAAATTATAAGTTGGCAACTATGCAAAACAGTAGCTAGATCTGCAATAACACAAATTGGTAGTGTTGCTAATAGTTTAGGAAGCCTTAGGATAAAGTTTAGAACACAAAAAATATGTTCATGATAGTGTCACATACAGAATACTACTCATATTGTCTTCCCTTTGAAACATATAGTTCAGATTTGGATCTTTTTATTTTATTCTTTCTATTTATGTTCTCTCTAGTTTAATAATACAAATTATATTTTGTTAAAATGTTAATTGTTTTGTTAAATGGTTTATGTATATGTGTAATTAATGTGTAAATGTTATGAATTAGAATACACACACAGGCCACTTTTATTAGGTACTCTTGAGCCCCTGCTCATTAATGCAAATATCTAATCAATCAATTATGTGACTGCAATTCAATGCATAAAAGCATGCAGACATGGTTAGGTGGTTCAGTTGTTCAGACCCAGCACCAGAATAGGAAGAATTGTGATCCGACTATGACCGTGGAATGTTGCCAGATAGGGTGATTGACATATCTCAGATGCTGCTGATCTGGGATTTTCAAGCACAACAGTCTACAGAGAATGGTGCGCAAATCAAAAAACATCCAGTGAGCTGAGTTCTGTGGGTGAAAATGCCTTGTTAATGATAGTGGTCAGAGGAGAACAGCCAGACTAGTTCAAACTGACATAAAGGCATCAGTAACTCAAATAACCATGCATTACAACAGTTGTGTGCAGAAGAGCATCTCTTAACGCATAGCCTGTCAAACTAGCAGAATACCACATCAGGCTCCACTCCTGTCATTTAAGAACAGGAAACTGAGGCTACAGTGGACACAGGCTACACCAAAACTGCACAGTTGAACATTGGAAAAACATCACTTGATCTGATGATTCTTGATTTTTGCTGTAATATGCAGATTGATTTGAATTTTGCATAAGCAACATGGATCCGTGTCAATGGTGCAGGCTGGTTGTGTGATGATGTGGGAAATATTCCACGAGTATGCCAATGGCCTGCACAGTCACCTGATTTCAATCCAATAATGCACCTTTAGGATGTGGTAGACCAGGAGATTTGCAGCATAAATGTGCTCCCAACAAATCTACAGCAACTGCATGATGCAATTATGTCAACATGGACAAGAATGTTTCCAGCACCTTGTTCAGTATGTATTTATATTCCTGCCAACAACTGTAAGTATTGCGGCAGGATTACTGTCCCTGTGATTAACGTTGATCACTGACTAATTTACTCACAGATGATTTGTGGTTATATTTGCTTAGACGGCAAAGCATTTCAGGGATCCGTTTATTATATTGTTTCCACAGCTTGTATTAAGAATGAATAAAGTACACAGCTCTGTTCAGTCATGTTACAATTTTTTTTCCATTGTAACATATTTTTTTTTATCAATTATGTCTCCCAGTTTATTCATATTAATCTACCATAGGGATTGGTATGCATAATCGACAACATTAAAACCACGACAAATGACGTAAATAACATTGATCATCTCATTACAATGTGACCTGTCAAGAGGTAGGATATATTAGGCAACAAGTAAACAGTCAGTTCTTGAAGTTGATGCGTTGGAAGTAGGAGACATGGGCAAGCGTAATGATCTGAGCGTCTTTGACAAGGGCCAAATTGTAATGGCTAGACGACTAGGTCAGAGCGTCTCCAGAACGACAGATCTTATGATGTGTTCCCCATATGCAGTTGTTAGTACCTACTGTGAAGATACATGGTTCCCAAATCAGTTAGACACAGTATTAGAGGAAAAATAGAAGGATGATTTATTCTGCAGAACAGGATTAAATACAGCGCGGCCCCCTTAATGATAGCAGGTTCAACAAGTGAGGAAATCCGTTCAAATAAACCCAGTGATAGGTTCCACAGCACATCTCTGGCAGAGCATCAACTCTTGGCCAAAGTTAGTCACATACGTGTCGAGCTCCCAGGGTAGCCTCTTTTATCACCTCATAATCCCACCTTGGGAACTGCCTGCCCAGGGGAGTTGCAAAAGGTCTCGATTAGTGGGCTGCTTACACTATCCAGCCCCCACCCCTCCTCCCCAGGTGTCTTCCGTCAGGTGACCCCTGCTGGGCAGGGGCGGGCTGGGCAGGGGGGCAACGCTGGGTCAGGCGGCTCGGCCGCCCCACCGGATGCAAAAAACATAGTTTCCCCCCCGGCGGCCGCATTTGATGACATCAGATGCGGCCGTGTCAGCGCACAGGCGGCCGCATTACATGACGGGATGCGGCCGCATCATCAATGACGCAGCCGCATCCCCTGTCATATGATGCGGCCGCCTGTGTGCCCCCCGGCCATCCCTCTTCCAGCCCGCGCCTGCTGCTGGGTCCGGCTCCTAGCTGCCTGTAGAGCTCACTAGTGGACAATAGGGAGCAAACAAAAATAACAATGGTAGCTTAATTTACTCAACTCCTGAGTGTTCCCTGTAGAGATGGCATTTAACCCCTGAAATACTTTTCCAAGGAGATGTTATAGTTCCATCACTGATACTTACTGATAACATAATTAGATTAAGGCAGTGGTTCCCAAACATTTTCAGTTTGCGTCACCCTTAGTCTCCATAATTTTTCAAGGCACCCCTCCAAAATAATTACCGAGCAGTCCCGTTTTATAAGTAGTTGGGTCAAAATAATGTAATAAGTATTTAGGTCAGGTCAGAAATACTTAGAAGTTGTTTGCAAAAGTAATACACACAAATCCAAGGGAAAATATTTTTTTTATATATTCTTTTCAATTATATTTCTGACAAAGAATAATTTACAGCGAATACTAAGAGGAATAAGATCAAACAAAATAAAACCGCATGTACAAAAATCATCACACTGTGTCCCTTCACGATCACACTGTGCCCTCCTTCAGCCGCACACTCTGTGCCCTCCTTCAGCCGCACACACTGTGCCCTCCTTCAGCCGCACACACTGTGCCCTCCTTCAGCCGCACACACTGTGCCCTCCTTCAGCCGCACACTCTGTGCCCTCCTTCAGCCGCACACACTGTGCCCTCCTTCAGCCGCACACTCTGTGCCCTCCTTTATCCACTGTGCCCCCTTCATCCACATTCTGGCCCCTCCTTCATTCTTTTGCCCCTCCATTGCTGTTTCCCATCACCATTTCCCCTCCCCTTTCTTTACTTACCGTACTTGGCCGCCTTTCTTCTATTTTTTCTGTCTTTTCTTGTCTCCTTACCAATCTGGCGGCGCCCGGAACCCAGCATCCTACTCTCTCCCGCCGCCTCTCACTGAATATGTCGGACATGATGACATCACGCCCGACATTCAGTGAGAATCAAGGAGAGAGGAGAATGCTGGGTCCCAGGTGCCGCCAGATTGGTAAGGAGGGTCAACAGGGTCATGAATACCCAAGGCTCATTGATGCATTTTGGGAAGCGAAGGCTAGCCCGTCTGGTCCAATCCCACAGAAAAGCTAATGTAGTACAAATTGGTGAAAAAGTATCTGACTATGATAGAAAGGTATACAAGAATTATTGAAAGTGATGGACTTTTAACAGTTGCTGCTTTCAACTCTTAAAAAGAATTACACAAACGTTCTCATATACATAAAAACCTCAATAAAAAATTAAGTGTCATTGCCTGTGTTGACGTAACCCAATGCAAGAAAAACAAAATAATATAAACAGTTTCTAGTGAACGTCAAAATATGCACATATATAATCCCTCTATTAGTTCAGTCACAGTTGGGGAGCTACAGATATCACATTGTCATAAATTCTGAGATCCTTGACGGGCTAACAGACATTCCATAGTTGCTGATTGGTCAACTATTATGTATTGAACGTAGTTTATCACTCTAGACTTTATATCAATGTATATTAATCTGCATAGAATGCTCAATCACAAGTGCTATAAGTAACCAAATATAGGATAATAAGGAAATACACAGAGACGTTTTTTAATTCACAGTTTTATTTCACCAATGTTTCACATTCACTTATTCATATTTCGCTGTTCTTAATATTATCCAACTATTTTAGGTGCAATTAATAAAGGTTTAAGTTTTATTTACTTATAGAGGCTGAAATGATTCTTTACATTAGGCAGTAAACAAGATTCAGTGTACATATTCATACCAGTCTTTTCTGATTCTTTTCCTGTTATGTTGTTTCCTGTTATGTTGTTTCTAACTGATTGGTGGCACCTCGCTATCATGTAAATAAATATGTCAGATATCAGTAGAACCTGTAAAAAAATGATATATCAAATCTACATTTTAACGAGCTATAATCTTGTATATAAATAGACTAGTGCGACAATATACAGTTTTTTTCCAAAGTGTTCCATGTATATAGTTTGTACATTTTTTGCACAGTAATTCCTTTTTCTGTACTACTTCTAGGAGCAGCGGAGTTCAACAACTTCCCTTTGTTTTCCACTATTGACAGCTCCTGAACTAAAATTGGGACAGCCAGCTTCAGCGTCCTCAGATGTTTATGCCTATGGGATCATCTTGCTGTCGGTATGTCCAATTTTTATCTTTTTTCACAGTATAGTTGTCTGTTTATAATCCCGTTATTGATTAAAATAGAACAATAAAACTTTCCTCATAGCTCATCCTGCTATGAGACTGAACACTAAGGGCCTCATTTAAAGTTGGCAGTAAAGTTAAGCTTTGGGGGAGGGGGGATTAAAAATATGCAGGCAGATTTAGAGTAGAGAGAGTGGCGATTACTAGCTAAACTCTGGATTGCAGTGCATGCAAAAGCAGACAGTATTAAGAAACATATGTATCTACGATCCCTTACATCGCTGGACTTGTTCCTATGTCTGAATGAGGCCCTAACTGTTAAACAGTGTTGCATTCTCCCCTTTAAACTATAACTTATGCAGTTCATTTCACAGATAGTTGTAGCTTAGTGTCCTTAACCTGTGTTGACTTTAGTCATACAGATAGAACATGAAGCATTTTGAGCTATGAAAATGCAACAATCCTACAGTTCTCAAACTCTTAGAAGTTTAAACATTTGTTACACTTATTGCAGCTATGCATCTGTTGCAACAAATATCTGTGACTTTAATATGTTACTTACTCCAATGATCTAAGCCTTTTTCTTTTCTTCAGCTCTGTGTAGAGAACAAAAATATTGTATTGAAACCAGATGGAACTCCTGATCTTAAGAAAATTGACATGGTATGAACTGTTTTATAAATTAATTTTGAATATACTGAGTATTCCTATTAACATCTTTAAAGATGCATAAAATTTGTGTTCCATAGTATTTTTTATTTTTTTAATTGTGTGTGTAATTTTATGAAACCATAAAGTTAATCTGTACAAGGTAAATAATCACATTTTGCACACTGTGCCTTAGGTGTGAGGGAAACTTGTTTTCCTGGTACAATCAACATTTTGTTTTTAGGTTTTTGTTTTACTTATGTGAAACTGAATGTATGTAAGGCACATTAGGCATTTTGTAAAATGCATAATATATTGTGTATGCTCAAACGTGTCTATTTAGAAGTAGCTAAGCAAATGAATGGTTAAATCGAATGCATGACCAAGGATTTTCATAATGCACGATTGACTCACCACAGACAGAATAATAATTTCCAGTGTGTCACTGTTTGACACTATGGGCCTGATTCATTAAGGAATGTAAAGCAAAAAAGTGAGTAAGTTTTCTCCTGGACAAAACAATGTTACAATGCAAGGGAAGCAAATTAGTTTATTATTTTGCACATAAGTTAAATACTGGCTGTCCTTTCATGTAGCGCACACATACTTGATAGCTTTATTTTTACATTGAAATTTAAAGTTGATCTAGAACAGTGTTGGCTAACCTGTGACACTCCTGGTGTTGTGAAACTACAAGTCCCACCATAGCCTTCCAGCAATAAGCTGCTATATATTGGCAAAGCATGCTGGGACTTGTAGTTTCACAACACCTGGAGTGTCACAGGTTAGCCAACACTGATCTAGAACATGCCTTACCCCAACTATAAATCTGCTATCACATTTTAAATTTGCCTTCCCCTTAAATGCAACATTGTTTTGCCAAGGTGCCAAGTTACTCATTTTTTATGCTTTACTTTCCTTAATGAATCAGGCCCTATATTTCTGTTGAAGATTTCCTAGTCCTTTGAATCCCAGGTGACTCCACCGTGTGATTGTGTAAAGTAGTTTATAGGAGCTGGACAGGGGATGCAAGTTCAAAATGAAGTTTGGTTAGGCATAATGGGCCTGAGTCATTAAGGAGAGCAATGTGTCAAGAGGATAGAGGCAATAGGGTGTTTCTAGTCACACAGCTTGTTCTTGTATAACTTTCTCAAGTTTGGGGGCACAGATAATAGAATTTTATTGCACATTTTAGGAGGTATGGAACTTGATAAAACAGACAACATCCCAATTTTGTTTCAATACACAATAGGAGACTGGGAGGGGGAATGAGGCCATCTTGCACCTGGACTGCGACAGAGGGGTACTTTGCACTCTGTGTCCACCTGCTCCCAACATGGCAATCTTCACTACCACCTCAGTGCACCTTTGGTCCTCCCCGCCCTTTCACCAAAGTGTTATGTGCAGGAAGGACTGACCTGTGACCACATTTTCCCACCAGACTCCCAGTGTTCCGGAAGGTGTTCTGGATACAGAGGTTTGCCGAATGTGGAAACGTACAGTAAGCAGAATATACTACAGTGCATTCAAATACTTTGAGAGGCAGGGGCCTGCAAGTATTTGGCAGTTGCAATTGTAGAAGTGGTTCAAGTACCCAGGATATGTCTTCTTGAAGTAACTGCTTGAGGATTGATAACAAATTAAATTCTGCATATGTGACAGCAGGCAACAAATTATAATTAACTGCAGGATTGCTCTTCAGAGGTGCCTGTAATACCGGGAGAACTGTGTGATTCCAGCAGCATCCTTCTGCCTTCAGGAAGGAATCAGACCAAAATTAGATGGACTCCTTTTTTCCTCATGCCACCTCAGTCTCAGGGCAGTGTCCTGTCCCTGGTAGCCTAGCTTAGTGAGTGACAATTTGTCTTTAAGATACAGTTCTTTGACTTATACCCCATAGCATGCTGCAGGGTAGCATACATTAAGCATTCCTTTTCTGGATCCTTTTCCTGCTGTGAATATATCTATCTGTCAGGAGTCTACACCTAAGATAAGGGGTCCTAAGTCTCAGTTTTGGTGGTTCATGGATATATATGGGCCAAGTGCCCAACCAAATTACCTGGTAAATTCAGGCCCCCTCAGAAATTCTTCTGGTGCTTTGCAAACTCGTGCACTCTTTGGACCCTATTTCCTGTCTTAAATTTCTTGTCGGACAAAGTCAAGATGTAACAAGTGTGTCATCCTTGATTCCTTGAGTACCTTCTAAGGTTCTTATTAGTCACTCAGGCAAATGCAGTTAGAATGTAAAGTAATACATTTATTTTAATAAAAACAATCACCAGATTATTATGTACACACAGTAAATAAATGGCAGGCAGGTTTACTACATCATCTGTCCCTTACCCACAACTAGCTTAAGGAGCTACAGTCACCTGAATGTCCCAACTTAAAGATCCATGGAGTTCTTCTCTTAGCTGCAGCTGTAGTCCATTGGTAGAGAACGAAAACTCAAAACCAGCAACATTGCACCTTCTATGAATCCAGTCCCAGAATAAATATATTACTCCCCACCCCCCCCCTTCCCTCACGGGGTGGCTCTTTATATCTAGGGTCAAATTTCCACAGTGCTTTCCCCTCTATGGGCAAAACCCTGGCCCTCTCCCTGTTAAATATTGGTGTGTCCTGGACTAGGGGGTTGGGGAGTGGAGATGAGCTGTACTTCCACAGAACCTCCCCTGCCAGATTGTGGACCAACTGCCTGAAGTAGTCTTGTGAAAATAATGGATACTAATTAGCCTTCCCCCTCACCCAGTATCTTGCAACCTGATTCCCATCCATAACCCCACTGGCTTCACTTTGAGGACAATGAATAACAACCTCACTGCCACATCAACAATATACAATAAACAATATACATATTTACAATGTCCCCTTATGCACATGTAATTTTACACAGCAGTTGTACTCTGTTGAGGTGGGGAACAAAAGCAAGGGCTAAAAAAAGTACTTGCTATAATCCACATTATGTGAGAAACACGGCACAGGCTGGTTAAAGTGTTATCAAACTCATTTTGTCACAGTTGGGTATGTCTGTAAGCTGGTAGTTCTTTTCCTCCAGTCTCCATACCTCATGTTTTGCCGACATGTGTACCTTTTCTGTGGTCCCTTCTTTCCAATCAAATGTGGTTTCTGGGTTCAGCTGACCAGGGTTGCAGAATCATCATCTGCTTGTCACTACATACTTTCTCCATGTACTGCGGAAGATGCCTTTTGGCAGGAAAATTCTAAAGAGTCTGTTTGTTCAGAGACATTCCTGTTCAGGTATCTTCCACGGTCTGTATCCCCATATTGTAGATGAAGCTAAGTTTTGTACTTGCTGCTAAATTCCTTTTCCAGAGCTGTGGTGGGACCCAACCCACCCTACTCCTTTTGGGTTTTCTGTTTTACTTTGCAAACATTAAACTGGGGAAGAGCACGGATTTTATATACAAGCAGTATTCTTTTATCCTGTTCTTTGCCTCCTAAAGGGTAAACATAGTTCAAATGCTGTTTCCATTGCCATAATTTGTCAGATTTCACCTTCACTACCTCTGTAACACAAATGGCCTCAATTTCCTTCTCTGCATACAATGCTGACAGACATGACGTTAGATACCGGGGGTATATTTACTAAACTGCGGGTTTGAAAAAGTGGAGATGTTGCCTTTAGCAATCAATCAGATTCTACCTGTCATTAATTTAGTACAATCTACAAAATGACAGCTAGAATCTGATTGGATGCCATAGGCAACATTTCCAGCTACACTTTTTCAAACCTGCAGTTTAGCTAATATAATCACCAAGTGCCTATGTTATATAATTTGTAATATTATAAATGTTATAAGTAACCTCTTTTCTCTCTGGTTATACCAACTCCAGGATGCCAGAGCAAAGGATCTTCTTTCATGCTTGGTTTGTTGTGGAGATCGCATGCAGACTGAGCAGATCAAAGCTCATAAATATTTTGAGATTACCGAAGCTGCCTTTACTGCTTTACCTGATGAAAATGAAGAAATCGATAAGAATACACCAGCAGACTTTGCTTGATACCGCTCTGTCTCGACCCAAAATATTTTTGTGCAGCTCAATAGCTGCGGATTAATACTCTTAATAATTGTAGTTTGTGGAAAGTTATATTTTTCTTTCGTCTTAAGTTTGTGTTCTGTTCAGTCATACTGACTGTTTTCAATTATCTGCATGGTATAAAGACTTTGAAAATGGTTTTATTCTCACTTTGCTTTTATTCTTGGGTGTTTCACAGACCATGTCAGAATCTAATATAGTAACTTAGTTAATGAGGTTGAAAAAAAGACACCAGTCTTGTCAAGTTCAACCTATTTTAGATCTCCTGCAATCTCTCTCTTATATTTTAAATTGATCCAGATGAAACAACCGCTAATCTGTTTCAAATCGGTGGAAAAGATCCCTCCTGACCCTATAATGCAAACATATTTTTCCCTGGCTCCACTACATTCCTTCATTTTAATAAACGGTCATAACCCCGGATATTCTTTTCCGCTAAAAATTTCCCTAACCCTTTCTTAAACATATCAATTGAATCTGCCATCACAAGCTTCCCTGGCAGTGAATTCCATATCTTGGTTACCCTTATGCCCTTACTGTAAAGAACCCTTTCCTCTGCTGGTTGTGAAACTTCCTCTTCTCTAACCTTAGGGGGTGACCGCGTGTCCTGTGTACAGTCCTTGGGGTAAACAGTTCTCATGAAGGTTCTCTTTATTGATCCTTAATGTATTTGTACATAGTAATCGTATCCCCTTTTAGGCGCCTCTTTTCTAAAGTAAACATGCCTAAACTGGCTAACCTTTTCTCATAACTTAATGACTCCATACCCTTATTCAATTTTGTCACCCTTCTTTGAACCCTTTCTAGTTCCAAAATGTCTTTTTCATAGAGTGGTGCCCAAAGCTGTACTCCGTATTTAAAATGAGGGCTTACGAACGATTTATATAGTGGAAAAATTATACATCCTTTGCTTGCATCTATGCCCCTTTTTTTTGTATATTGGCCCTTGCAGCTGCCGCTTGACCACTATTGCTAGGTCTACTGTCTACAAGCACTCCCAAATCCTTTTCCATTATAGATTCTCCTAAATTTATCAGCATTTAATTTATAAATTGCTTGCTTGTTTTTGAATCCTAAATGCATAACCTTACATTTATCTGTTAAACTTCATCTTTCATTTGGCCATCCAAACCAATTTTATTCAAGTCCTTCTGTAGAGGAACTACATCTTGCTCTGATTTTATTACCTTACAAAGTTTAGCATCATCTACAAAAATGGAAACTTTGCTCTCTAAACCATCATCAAGGTCATTAAAAAATATATTAAGGAATGGCCCCAGCACGGAATTTTGTGGGCAGCATGGTGGCTAAGTGGTTAGCACTTCTGCCTCACAGCACTGGGGTCGTGAGTTCAATTCCTGACCATGGCCTTATCTGTGAGGAGTTTGTATGTTCTCCCCGTGTTTGCATGGGTTTCCTCCGGGTGCTCCGGTTTCCTCCCACACTCCAAAAACATACTAGTAGGTTAATTGGCTGCTATTAAAATTGACCCTAGTCTCTCCCTCTGTGTCTGTGTGTATGTTAGGGAATTTAGACTGTCAGCTCCAATGCGGTAGGGACTGATGTGAATGAGTTCTCTGTACAGCGCTGCGGAATCAGTGGCGCTATATAAATAAATGGTGATGATGATGTGTACAACACTTACAATTTTTGACCAATTAGAAAATGTTCCATTTATCACAACTTTTGTTCTCTCCTCTCCAACCAGTTTTCGACCCAGGTACACGTTTCCTAGACCCAGTTCCCTTATTTTTTAAACCAACCGCTTGTATGGCACTGTATCAAAAGCTATTGCAAAATCTAAGTAGACTACATCTACTGTACTACCATATGTTCCCACTAACTTCTTCTAGAAATTAATTAGATTAGTGTGACATGACTTGTCCCTCACAAATCTATTCTGATTCCCACTAATAATCTTATTGCGCACCAAGTAATCCTGAATACTATCCTTTAATATACCTTCCAGTTGTTTCCCCACTATTGATGTCCTCATCATCACCAGCTATTTATATAGCGCCACTAATTCCACAGCGCTATACAGAGAACTCACTCGCATCAGTTTCTTTGGAGCTTACAGTCTAAATTCCCTAATATACACACAGCCAGAGAGACTAGGGTCAATTTGAAAGCAGCTAATTCACATACTTGTATGTGTTTGGAGTGTTGAAGGAAACCGGAGCACCTGGAGAAAACCTACACAAACACAGGGAGAACATACAATCTCCCCACAGCTAAAGCCATGATCAGGAATCAAACTCAATGACCCCAGTGCTGTGAGGCAGAAGTGCTAACCACTAAGCCACAGTGACTGTGAGGCTTATAGGTCTATAATTCCCTGGTTATGATCTCATTCCCTTTATAAACACCAACAATTTGTCACGTGGAGTGAACAGGTCCGCTATAGCCCTTTTATGAAGTTATCTAATTAGTACATGTGCTTCACAACAGCTCATGGTTAGCACAGGAACCAGGCTGTCACAGACCACCAGTGGACCCTCTGTGTAATGGCCAGGAACGATAAGTGGCTTCTAGATTTTAGATCATTTCTGCACAGCATTCAATATAAAATAATTTGCAGGCAAATTATATCTCCCTCCCCTCTCTTTCTTTCTGAGAAACATTTGTGAGGTACTCTGAGCCCTGACTTATTGTTAGATCATTTATTAACATGCTCTAACATTTTTATTAACATGTTCTGTTTAAACATGTGCTGTTTGTATTTAAAGTAATTTTCAGAAAGAGTGAGGGGCACCATTTATAGGCAAACTTTATGACACAAATTAGGTATCCCTATAAAACTTAGAAGTTGCAGAATAAATGTAGTACCCTATCTGAATTCCAATAACCCTGTACAAATAACAGGCAACAATGGCATGCATTTTATGTCGTGTATTGTTCACATTTGCATAAAAAAGTATGCTAACAAAAGAAAGTACTATGCAAAATTTAAA
The DNA here is from genome assembly GCF_038048845.1 of Mixophyes fleayi. Classification (NCBI taxonomy): domain Eukaryota; kingdom Metazoa; phylum Chordata; class Amphibia; order Anura; family Limnodynastidae; genus Mixophyes; species Mixophyes fleayi. Next base: position 56,961,995 of record NC_134406.1, read on the forward strand.
CTCTTTGACAGCCTTGTGTAGACTACACAATAAATTATTCCAGTTGAAAGTGACTTATGAAATATGAAAATTTATTTGTGGCTCAAACACGTGGGTTTAAGACATTACTTAACAGGATAATTTTATGTCCCTGTTGATAGTCCTATATTCTTGATTCACTCTATTGCAAAAGTCACATTATTAGTTCACTTAATTATTTTATATAGTTCGCCACAGCTTTAGGAATCGGCATTTATGAATATTTTAATGAGAATAAATATATTATATAGAGCATCCCAGAGTGCCCCAACAAAACATCATCATCATCATTTAAATAGCACCACAAGTTGCGCAGCACTATACAGAGAATGTTATTCACATCAGTCACTCTCCTATTGGAGCTTACAGTCTAAATTCCCGAACACTCAAACACACATAAGGGTTAACTTTGTCAGTAGCCAATTAACCTTCCAGTATGTTTTTTGAGTGTGGGGAGGATATTTGAGCACCTTGAGAAAACCCAGACAAACATGGGAAGAACATACAATCTCCGCACTGATAAGGCCATGGTCGGGAATCAAACTCATGACCCCAGTGCTGTGAGGCAGAAGTGCTAACCACTAAGCCACCATGCTGCCCTAAACAGTCTTCTCTTTTTCTTTTTCATTGCTAAGGATTTTGATAAAGCCAGAGTGTAAGGAAGCCATTTTTGTGGACTAAACCAATATTTATGAGCATGTAGCATATTGGTTCACTAGGAACTAGGAAAATCCCTGAGGCATGAATTTCCTAGTGAATAGATTGACTCTGTATTGGTCTAGCCCACACAATGACTGCCTCCACTGTGTTTAGGTGACTGGTTCAGTTACGTAAGCTACCACTATGAAGTCTGTGCGGAGATTTGGGCTTCTAACCTGGTCAACATTGTCTAACTAATTATAAGCTGTGCCTTTTATGGTTTTCGATAAAGCGTATAAGCCAACAAGTTTAGTACATTTGAACACTTTATTATTTCTGGGATCTCTGTAGGCTCACCCCAAATTGGGCAATAATTACCAATGTCACAGCTGAGATCATCTCTCCAACTTACAGCACCAACAGAGACGTCTCTAGTAATTGTATTATGGAAAAAGTAGCCAAACCATTTGATTTATTTTCCGATCCCTAGTTTTATTTTACGTTTCTTATAATCAAGTAAATTATTCACCAGTAGTCATCCCATATACTGCATTTGTTCCAGACTATGTAATTTAACACTGCCTTACGCCTTTAACACCAGAAACTTCTTTCTTTGAAATGTTCTTTTTTTTCTAACATTTCATTACCCAATGTATTTTCTGTGAATTGTGGCTCTGTAGGTAATGCAATATTAATACATCTATAAATCACATAGTGTAAAAAGTTGGATTGTTCATGCATTTTAGCTAGTTATCCTTCATAGACTTATGACCTTTTATGTAAAGTTGTTTTGTCATTTTAAGATGGTATATCACAGTATTTTGTTGCAGAATGACAAGTTGGAGCAGTGGTTTACTGAACAAATCACGTGATGGTGTGTAATCCTTCAGATACAGACTTTGAAGCTTTACATAAGAGAATAATATTTAATAGATGCAGCATTTCCACAGTGTATTTCCATTTATGTGACAGAATACTGAAATTACCTTGATTAATATGGGCCAGTAAATGGCGGATTAAACACTTCAGTCTTAATTTATGAAGTGCAAAATCAGCTTTGTTCCAGCTGTGCACCTCAGTTTGCACAAGTGTGCACAACTTTCCACCCAAGGACAATATTTAGTTAAGCCAGGTGATGGTGTTTGTGGTGGAGTAGAGTCGGCTGAGAAGAGGAGCTGGGTGATTGAGGACTATGGTTGCTAAGTATGGTATAGACACATTAGTGAGCTTAGTTTTGTGGAGCAGTGGAGAATAAATAGCGATTTATAGGTACTTTTAATTCCTTTTCCTCAAGGTACTTCATGACAGCCATTACAATGGATATATTCCCTCCTAGTTTATGTGGAGACAGCTTAGCTAGAAATTCCACCCGGCCAGTATATAATGCAGCTACTCCTACGTCTCTGAGTAACTTCCAAAACGATCTCTGAAAAATACAAACATAATAAACATGGGTGGCCATTGATTATATCGTGGAGAAGAAACTAACAGTAAGTAGAATTTGCTTTTTTTCCCCTCTTCAATCCTCCATTACAATAGAATACTGTACCAACAATATAGTAGGGAGGGCTACAAAAGAAGAGATCTGACACATATTTAGTGGATGTGTGGAGAACATGTTTCTCAAACTGAGTCAGTAGAAGATAATACATCCAGATGATGATATCTAGCGAAGGTATAGATAGATGTCTATCCAACTGTTGCTGAAGCCTAAACCGTTCTTGCCTAGATGTTGCTACTGTTCGTGTTGAGTGGTCTCTCAGAATATCTGGCACCTTAAACCCGTTGCGCTTGTATGCCTGTACAATTAATTCTCTGATCCATCTAGAAGTGACTTGTTTAGAACACACCTTTTCCGATGTCCTGTAAGAATCACAAAATGTTGTTCAGTGCTCATAAATCTATGTAATGGATAAATATTGCTCTAACCAGGTCCAAGTAGTGGGACTTCCTGATTAATGTGCAATGCTGATATTTTTGGCAGAAACAATGAATTGGTTCCAAGTACTACTTTATCTGCGTTGATGTTCAAAAAGGGTTCCTTACACACAGTGCTTACAATTCTCCAACCCTACAGGCAGAAATAATCACCACTGAGAACACCACATTTTAATGTAATTTTTTCAGAGAAATTACTTGTGGTTCAAAAGGGTCAGACATCAGAGTGCTGAGCACCTAATACAAAGTATGAACACACTGATTGTTAATACTTGTACCTTGAGTGTAGAAAAGGCCAGACCTTTGCTGAATCTTTTCCGTAGGAGGTCAAGGATACGTGAAATAGTTTCTGCAGTTGGATTGAATTTAGACTCGCACCATCTGATAAACTACTTCCAAATTCTATAGTAGATTGAAGAGTTTTTTTGGGGGGGGGGTTTCCTCGCTTTGTTGATCACTGGCTCTGACTCCCTTCTATGAGCATCTCTCATGTACTTAGTCCCTTCAGATTTGGATGAAAAATTGGGCCTTGGTGCAGTAGATCTGGCAGAATAGGTAGATGTCATGGTTATTGCTGAAAGATTTTACAATCTGCAAGAAACAAGATAAGTTAGTCAAAATTATACTATAAATTATATTATCTTTAGGTTTTGCCTTTTGCGGAATGCCATTCTGAACTATTTTTAAACTTTGCTATCATTTCTACTTTCTCCTTTTGGATCTTTCCTAGAATGCGAGTTATGAGTGATAAAGGAGGGAAAACACCCCGGGTGTAACGTCCATGGAACTGTCCAAGTGTCTAATCCCTCTGTGCCTATTAGCTAGAATACTTCCTGATTCAGAGTCCACTCCCATGGATGGACCTGTCTTTGACTGAGGTTATTAGCTATTATATTTTATTTGCCGGCTATATCCAATGTTGGGAGTGACTTAGGGTTTTTTTGTGTTCAAGACATGATTTATGCTACGTCCATGATGGTTTCATTCCTGATGCTTCCTTGGCAATTTATGAAGGCTGCAACCATTTAGTTGTATGTAAATATTCTGAGGTGCTTCTCTTTTAATTGAGGATAAAAGTGCTGCCTTCCATACTGTTCACGTTTCTAAAACATTTGCAGAAAATATTTTTCGCGTTTTATGAGCATGCTCTGTGCGAGAAGGTGGGCTCTCCAACAAGCAATACTGGAGTCTGATGGGCGTATCATTCACCCTATCTCTAAAAGTGACACTCCTCTTACCTTTAACATTGGCCTTTGCACCAGCTGAGACTTCTTGGGTGGGTTTGACAGTGCAATGGTATGATTCAGAAAAATCTGTTTGTGATCCAACTAAGGCAGTAGTTCCAGCTAGAGACTCCACATGTGCTACATTGCCCAGGGGTGATTCCTCTGGTAGAGGAAAACCTTCTCAACAATCAAAGTCTCTTGGTGATAAGTGTGTATTTGGTGTGCAGGGACTGATTCTTGATTTGACCTTTCTTCTGACAGAGATACCTTGTTTTATATGGAGTTTATCTGACCCATCAAACTGTATTTTTTGTGATGGAAAGCGATGACATTTTGTCCTGATCATATTCCAGTCCACATTCCAGCCATGGTCTTGCAGAAAGATCAATTGTTGTTCGAGTCCGGAACACTGCAAAAGCCTCTGGCAATCTTCAGATGTGGAAGAGTCTGTTATAAAACCATGTGCCCTTCTGACCTCAAGAAACCAGATAAATCACCTTAGTCTTACTTAAATTTCAGGACTGTTCTGTAAGGCTTCCAACTCTGCTGGGGTTGATGGAGTCCTGGACTGGACAAAGAATTATCCCTGAGATACTGATGAAACTATATTTTGTATCCATTTCTTGCAAAGTCAAAAACCATTGATCTGTGGGCCCATCTTTCTACAAGAGTGATCTAACTACAAAAGTAATGGCAGGACAATAAAGTACCCCTAATTTAGGGGCTTACCTGGAGCAGATTCTCTTCGGCTGTTTGGGATTAGACTCGGGCTACATCCTACTTCAGATTTCCGGCTGTACTGTCTCAGTGAAGATAGCAGTCCTCTTTATTCTAGGAACAGGGAAGGCTTACAAGCAGTTCCCAGTTCCATCGAACTAGCACGCAATTATACACTAAATCTGGTCCCGGATGTAGCAGTTCCCCTTGGCTTACACTACTGATGGTGTGTCGCCAAGACCATAAAGAAGGTAAGCCCCAGCACTACAGAAAATAACAAACACTGCCTGCCCTACCTAACTAGAGACTAGAAAAGAGGCAGAGGAGGAGCTGCTTATATACAGTCTGGGGGTGTTTTTACCTAACCTGGCTTTACCTAAACTATAAAGGAACTGCCATGGAGGATTGTAGAAACCAGATTTAATTCTGTGGCGCAAGTCTATAGAAATGCAATAAAGGAAGGGGATTGACACATGGGGCTAGATTTACTAAGCTGCGGGTTTGAAAAAGTGGGGATGTTGCCTATGGCAACCAATCAGATTCTAGCTTTCATTTATTTAGTACATTCTACAAAATGACAGCTAGAATCTGATTGGTTGCTATAGGCAACATCCCCACTTTTTCAAACCCGCAGCTTAGTAGATCTAGCCCATGGCCTTTTTATCTCTTCAAAAAGACCTGAATTTTGCGCCAGCAAGTTTCCGGTCTCATCCCATACTTTTAATGGTATCCATTTTGTGCCTTCATGTTGCAGTTTGGTGGAGAAGCACTTTTGTAAGTGCACACTGAGTAATGCAAATAAAATCTTTATACAACATAAGAATAACACTTAATAGAAACGGTTCCGATGTCTCCTTAATTTAAGAGAAAATGGAAAAACATAATTTAATGAAAGCAGTGGTAGACAATAGCATGTCTTTGTAAAAGCCGACATAGTTTTAAATGACGGGAGAATCACAATGGGAATAAGTGCAACAATAATAAAATCACTACTTACCATATAACAGACAATAAGTTTTTCCAAAGCTTTAGAACACCGTCCACTGTAAAATCCGAATGACCCTAAACAACTACAGTACCAAATGATGTCATTTACTTGGATACAGTGAAAATGGTGCTTTTAAAGCAGTAATACCCGGATCCCACACCATGTATAATAGAATACAGGCATGGGGTCCGAGTATTGTGGCTTTAGTCTACAGGAAAAGTTTTACTTTAACTAGCATTGCAGTCAATGATTTTGTTTCTACATTCGATACTTCCTAAGGAAATCCAAATATTTGGAATAGTGATACCCTTGTCAGGTCCTGTTATGAGTGTTTCTTTGAGAATTGTAATAATTATCTCACAAACATGGCTTTGTACAGTTACTTCAGTTGAGAAACTAGTAGTTCATTTAAGTGTTACTGTACCGGTTCAAAATAGGTGGTTGTCCAGCTGTTGTGAACCTTTAAGTCCCAGCATGCCTTGCCTGCCAGTTACTGACATAACTATACTATGATATAACTTGTAGTATAACCGATGCAAAGCCACAGGTTACCGAAGCTTGTGCCACTACAGTTCATAGGTAACAATAAAAAATAAAGACTTGGCAGTTCATGTTTCTGAGCACCAGGGGACAACATACACTACTACAATAAAATGTTTACTAGCCAAGGCACGCACATGTTTTACAACAAGATAATGCCACACAAAACAAAGAGATACAGGAAAAGTCATGCAATTCTTGTAATGCATTTAGTACCGTCTACAAAATGATAGCTAGAATCTGATTGGTTGATATAGGCAACATCCCCACTTTTTCAAACCCGCAGCATAGTAAATCTAGCCCCCCGAGTCCAACAGTGCAGCTCTCTATAATAACTGCCCTGCCAGAGTACACTTGGCCACTATCCCCTTCATGTCTTGTTTAGGTATCGCATTGTAAAGCCCTCATATACCTACCTTGGCTCATTTAAAAGCTGCTTGTTTTTTAGGTGGACTGTTTTACGACCCAGTATATCCCATAAACCTAAAATATATTTTCATATTACTATTCATGTTTGCTTTTTAGAATTTTGGTATTTGCTCATGCTTTCATTTTAATAATTTTAATACTTGATATTTTAATGTCTTTAAGGCTCTTTAAATAAACATGCTCTATTAAATAGGTACTGTTCCTTAATTATAGGCAACTGAATACTACAATTGGCTCATTGAATTCCCTTTACATAAATTATCAATACTCAAAGAAACGTAAAAAAAAAAATCTTTCTGCTTTTGACTATGCTAAATCTTTTCCTCCTTGTTTGTCCTGTGATGCATTTGTTTTTACAATTCATACTAGCTTTCTGTGTATTTTTTTTGAAAATAGAAGGTAAATAAAATACAGCAATGATACAATGATCTTATAAACATGACCTTCTAGTACAGCTATAATGGAAAATGTTCCTGTGATCACTATCCAGCAGCGGTGATGTAGAATGTAAACAATATATTTTTATTTTTATTTTTTTAAAAAATAATATTCAAGGTGTAATGTCTGGGGTTAGAGCACCTTTATTTTGGCAGTCTTCTTTGTCTTCATGTCCATATGTCCCAGTTTTAACGTGGACATAAATAAAACAACCGGTAGTCAATCAGAAGTATGAAATGTTTCATAGAATATATGAAGAGATTAGTGTGTTGGTCCTATGGGATGTATGGAGTGACCTATCCGCTTGTGTAATTGTGTAAATGAGGGCAGGGTTGGATGTGGTGAGCAGTATCATAATGCAGCAAAGTGAATGATGGGAAACAGGAAGCCACAGAAAGATTTAGTGTTGCTGGAGATTGGGCGGATTCGGAAGGATGGCCTATTCTTCCCAGGAGAGCTCCCCGAATTTCCATTCTCCTGGACAAACACTCTTCTAGTATATGGTGTCCACTATTTATTCATGAATGTAAGAACAAAAGAGCGCAAACTAAGTGGAAAAAGGGGGTGGGAATGAAGACATGCCGTAGAATACAAGAACTTCGGTCCAAAAGACAAGGCTAAATTCAAGTATTTTAAAACATACTATCAAGTACTATGAAAATGGTTCACCATGTTAGGTATTGCCCAGAAGCAGACAGCAAAAACACATGATTCATTCTAGCTTGTGTTGTAACTGTGTAGCTGATGGCTCTCTTGGTATCAGCCCTTTTTTCTCTGAATAGAGATTTAAAAAGACCCCATATTATATGAAGCACTGTAATGGTAATATATAGAGTACCATAGAAGAAGAAGTGCATATTGTGTGTTTCCCAGACAACACAGCTTTGCACACACTGATTTGAGCTGTCTAACTTTGTAGCAGTTAATGTATTGTTCATAATTTTATCTTTCTCTTGTCCATTAGCTTTATCCAGTAAAGCTGTTTAACAGCTGAGTACTACAGTTTAAACTAATCCTGGGTTTTCATTGCGGGGACAGTTAAACCGTTTTAATAAGAGTAGTATGAGACATCTGCAAATCCCCACTTACCAGCAAAATAAAATATACAAATTCACATCCTGATTCTTTTTTTTTTTTTTTTTTGTAGTATACTTAAAATACAGCCTTATGGGCACACTAGCTGCAGAGCTAAGATAAACTGACTTATAGAAACAGAATTAACTCAACAAGAGCTGTTTTTTAATAATGTACAGTATGTGTACTCCAAAATGCCATGTGATTGTTATGTCTATTTTCATGTAAATATAGACAAATATATTTTTCCTATGACAACTGCGTATTGGAATAATTTCTACATATTTGAGAACAATGTGCTGTTAGTTTGCATTGTTTTTTTTTGTTTTTTTGTGTGTGGCAGATGCAACTGTAGTAATATAGGAAATGTTATACTGGGAAAGGTATAAATCCCTAAAACAGCAGAAGTGGAGATATATAACAAAGTGAGTAGGTTTTATAAGGTGAGGCCATAAGCAGCCGCCTAAACTTATTAAGATCAATAATTAAGATAAACAAAACATACTTTACCTGACAGCGGACTTCTGGAGCAAGGGGCCAAATCTTTACAAAATGCTGTATCCGGCTTAGAGAGACCACAAAAGATGCAGTTCCTACAAATATTGGTAATACATTCCCTCCAGTTATAAGATCTGCATTCTGGCTGCCACACATACAATCTGCAATATGTCTCCCCAGTTGTTCAGGCCACAGCACCAACAATGTTCCATCACAAGAGAGAGTTTAGCTGTTGGGAAGACATCACATGACATTTATTAATGTGTTCCTAAAATGTCTAACCTGAAGCAGTTCCAATAGATATTTAGGGTCTTGTTCCCCATTGTATAAAATCGATAAGGCCACATCGTTTAATTATACCCCTTTCTCACCAAAATTCCGGGTCCGGCACGGGATAATGTACATGGTTTCAACCCGTGTTGCGTCTCGTCACCCCACACTTTGGTCCCTGGTAAATCCTGGGTTGTTGCCGTAACACTGGAGCTGTGGCTGCCCTGCTTTATCAAGTTGATTTATTAAAAGGGAACAGCAGAGGCTCTTATAGCTGAGTTATAAAACGTGGACAGTAACTGCATTACTGTAATCATGGCCAATGAGAGATCAGCAGCTACTGTGTAGTATGGAGTGCCTGTATTATTGTGGATTCCTTATGTTTATGGATGGAAACGACAGCTTAATGCAGCTGGTTGCAGTCTGCAATCTGGCCCAGTGTTATTTCCAGAGGAGAAGGGCGGAATTTTTGTCTAAGAGGGCTAAAACTCGACGCCAATACTTAAATCGGGGGTGAGCCTTTATGGCATGCATAGTGTTAGACCCACGAACTGGGTTATTCCTGGGTCCATGCCTTGGTGTGAAAGGAGTATGAGTGACACACGTATAGTATATATTCTTTATAACACATGGATTATGCAGTGCAACCCCTGTTGTATATTTCAAGGGACCTAAAACTCCCCAAACTTCAACTAAAGTGAGGAAAAAAAAAATATAGGGCACTATGCAATTACTGCACAGTAAAATAAAATATTAATTTGGTTAAAATAGTGAAACGGCCATACGTATATATCTGGTTATATTTCCTGTAACTAAAACATGAATTACAGTACTCCTCTAAACACTTACAGAATTGCACAGTTAAGAAAAACTACTGTATAGCAATATGACCATACCAAACATTGTATCTAGACAATTTTTCTGATGTCAAATGAAGGAATAGGTAATTCAAAATCAGGGAAATACATAAAATGCATTGGGTATGATGGACCATAAAACCAGTACCTAGTTTCCAATTTCATCATTTATTGTTATAATTTTGTTTCTGTAGCTGATTTTAAGTATAAGATTTGGTCGATCATCTCTATATGAAAAGTCTCAAAGTTGGCACTCCTAAAACTTTCAATTTATTTTTTTTAGTCAAAATATGCTCAGAACAATTTGGTAAATCACTCTGAGATGATTGATTACTTCTTGTAAATAGGATGTCTTCACCCTACTTCAAAACTATTCTAGTCCTTTATTTCTTGTGCTTCCCCGTTTTATTAATAAATGTTGAAATCACCTAATATATACAAAAGTAAAAAGATTTGTGCAATAGCAGCTAACATGTTAACGTTGATTGACAGTTCCTAACACACATTACTAGGGACAACGTATGGTGGTAGTTCATGAAGCTATGTTCTATCGACAAATGAGTTTACTACTCACATGCTGTCAACACCTTTCTTCAAAGCATTCTAAGAAATAATTATATTTACTGTCTGTTAGTGAAAAAAAATAATTATGCAAGGATTGTTCATTCTGTGGTGTTCTAAGGTGAGTCTGTTATGATGGAGCAGCCATTTGGTTATGGGAGCCTATGTAGACTTCTAGCTGTGGTGCTTTGCAATATAAATGAAGGGAGTTTTCTGTTAAGAAAGCGAAGTCAAATTATCAGATTAATAGTGCATTTGTGTTCTATTCTCTTACCACATGCATAGAATTGTTGTCGTTTCCTGTGAGTGGACAGATACATTGTTTTCCAGAGCACTGCCCAGGATATCTACACCCTGTGGCTCTCTAGTTGTAGAACTATGCATCCGTCTGTGTGGTAGGGTATACTAGGACATGTTATTTACCAGCCTACCATACAAATTGCTGACCTCTGGAGTACATAATTTAGTGTGAATTCATCACTGTAACTATGTGGCAAGTCTCCGTGTTACACATGATGGCACTGTGACTTTTACTTTTATTAAGTTTATTAGTAACATTTATTAGTTTAGCGCTTTACAATTTAGAACAAACACAGGACCGGCTATTAAGAAACAAAGGTAAGATGGCTTGGCTCGAAAGTTTCCACAATCTATAGAAAAATAGGGGTTTGATCCCAGAGGTTAAAGATTGCTAGTTGGTCCATGCATGATTGCAACAGGAAAAAAATTGCTCTGTGGGGCTATGTGATCCAGTCACTCAGCATTGTTGATGAGAGTCAGTAGGTTGTTTGAAGAGAATAAATGTTGGGTAACTGTATAAAATGGTTGTAACCTGGTAAAGTAGCATAGTGGGTGTTAAGAGGGTGGTTTGGAAACTAGGAATGGAAGCAGGTAATGTGTGGGTAAGAGGAGCAGATTTTGGGCAAAGAGGAGTTTAGTTGGGAGATATTTTTACACAAGTGAAGAGAACAAAGCTGGTGCAGTTTTGTATACTAGTATATTATATTGTATTCAGTACAGACTACCAATCAAGGAAAACTACTTTAGCTGTTCCTTATTAAATAGACTGTAGTGTGAAAGTCTGGAAGACCAGTGCGAAGAGAATTTCAATAGTCAATCTTGGAAATGAATGAGTGTAAGTGTATGAATTAAAGTTTTTGCAATGTTGTGGTGAGAGTTAGGTGCCAGGCTACTTGAAAATAAAGGTTAAGCCCGCTTGGTACCCCATCTTGCTAGTACTGCTTGTAAATATTTGTGTATTTTTTTATATATATATATATATATATATATATATATATATGTATATGTTTATATATGTATATGTATATGTGTATATATATATATATATATATATATGTGTATGTATGTATATATATATATACAAGTTAACCCATGCATGATACTCATGCATTCTAGTCAAATCAAGCTGCTGAAGGTGTTAAAAAGGTTCTTGTCATGCATTTGGGCCATAGCCCAGGCCTCAACCACCAACCACTCCCCACTGTCACCCCCGGCAACCACCAACTGCTCCCAACTGTCACTTCTCCTTCAAGAAATATAAATATATTTTTTTAAAATCTTTATAAACACTTTTAACAATTAACAAATTAAATTAACAAATTAAAAACTTCTTTGTATACCAAATTTCAGCCCTTTCTGATTTATTTTTTTTCACACACACATACTAAGAATTTAGTCGGTCAGTGTATAACTCCGCCCAGCAGGTGGCGCTGCAGCTTGGTTTTATTTTTTTCCAGACAGACAGACAGACTAACACACGCCACTAGACATTTATATTATAGATAGATGATTTTATATATATATATATATATATATATATATATATATATATATATATATAATATACACACACACACACACATATACTTCTATGTACCGCTGGATTCTTTAACATTTCCCCTAATGTTGCTACTGTCACTTAAGAGTAGCAGGTTACCCAGCCAACCAGAGGCACCCAAACTATCAGTGTCGATCACTGGCACAGAACTCTGCAGGAATTCCCAAACTAGCAGTGCCGAAAGTGATGGTTGGTCTACTGGAATAACGTACCTAAAATCTTTGTCAAAGATTGGATTGGGGTATGACTCAATGTGCCCAGATAATTAGCTGGACAATGAGACCATTTAACCTGACAAAGATGCATGATCACCTTGACTTCCTGAAGCCAAACACTGTAGGGGACCTCTAGTGTGAGATATGTAAGGTGTGAAAAGGGTTTGGACAATGTCTTGAAGGATTAGGTAATACAGCGTTTATATGAGAAAGCTAGTGGTTGCCAAATGCATTAGAGAGGGCAAGAAGAATTAAACTGGAGTAGTGGCCTTTTAGATTTCTCTGGAGTGTTGAGTATTAAAGCCTGACTGAAGAGGATCCAATAAATTATGTGTAGGCAAGCTTCTCAGGAAGTCTGTCTGGATATGGGAGTTGAGAGAGAGGGGATGGTAAATCAGAACTAAAATTTGGGTCAGAATTAGTTGTTGGGATTTTTTCAGAATAGAATTATTAACACCCTTGACTAATAATGAAAAGATACTAATATGAAATGAGACCTTATAAGAGGCAGAGAGACATTTAAAGGATTGTGAATGTGATGGGAGACAGAGAGCAAAATCAGAATGAAGTGCATGTGAGAATCCGCTTTTTTTGAAATACAATTCCGATACACATACTGCTATGTTTCCCCTCCTCATATGTTGTTACACCTTTATAATCCATGAAGCCAAAGGGGTATATTTACTAAACTGTGGGTTTGAAAAAGGGGAGATGTTGCCTATAGTAACCAATCAGATTCTAGCTTGCGGTTATTTAGTACATTCTACAATATGACAGCTAGAATTTGATTGGTTGATATAGTCAACATCCCCACTTTATCAAACTCGCAGTATATTAAATATACCCCAAAGTCTTTGTCTAAACACAGGATGTTAGAAAACACTTTTGCACACACACAGCTTAATTTTGAGTTGAGGAAATGCATTTAAAAGGTGCTATTTGACACCTTGGCAAAGCCATGTTGTGGTGCAGGGGTGGCAAATTTTAAAATGTGAGGAAAGATTTAGAGTTGGGAGGGGGGAACCCATCTTAGCACAACTCTAAATAGCTTGTAAAAATAAACCTGACCCGATCTAAACACATGGTCCCACTGTCTTATCTCCTGGATAGGTTGCATTAACACAATTAAAATGAACATTCTCCCTAGGTTCCTCTATCTATTTCAGACCCTCCCTGTCTGTGTTCCTTCCTATGTGTCCAAATTTCTCCAATTCACAATCTCCCGATTTATTTGGTCTGGTAAACGTCCTCGAGTTCGCCTGAAGGTTCTGCAGAGGTCCTCATGAGGCGGCAGCCTAGGCATTTCCAACTTTAGACGCTACTACCTTTCTGCTCACCTTGCTCAGTATGTCTTGTGGTGTTGCTCCAATTCCCCTAGAATGTGGACCCGCATTGAGGCCGAGGCTCTGGGTTTATTGTCTCCTGCATCTTTCCTATGGGTCTCACGGGCCCACCGCCCGAAACAAATATTGTTCCATCCTATTGTCTCACACTCTATGACAATTTGGGACTCAGTCTCTCAGCAATATGCTCTATCTGCTCAACCCTTTTCGGTTATACCATTATTCAGTTTCCCCAGATTTCCCCCCAATCCTCACGCCTGCCATGTTCTCCTTATGGCACTCTCAAGTTGTCAGATTTCTAAATGACCTTATCCGTACTGACCTCTTCCCTCAATTCTCTGAGTTCCAGAAAACTATTACAGTTTCTACCAATAGCTACAAATCCGCAACTTTCACAATACAATCAAACACTGGCTCTCTGTCCGTCCACTCACTTCTTTCGAATACCTCTGTCTCTGCCACTTCTCCATGGCAGGCCTAAAATCTACCCTCTACTCGGAACTCTCTCTGGCTACGCAGGACCAAAGGGACCCCCATGAATTGGCCTGGCAAAGAGACATTGTGGAGGCTCCCGATCCCGATGATTGGAGTGAAATTCTCGAGAATGCTGCTTCTAGTTCCATATGTGTGAAAATCAAAGAAAGTGTTTATAAAGTTTTATATCGACGGTACTATGTGTCTGCTCGTCTTAAAAAAATGTTGCCTGATGCCTCTGACCGATGCTGGAGAAATTGTTCCTTGGAAGGGATGTTCATCCACATCTGGTGGAACTGCCTGAAGCTGACTCGCTTCTGGATTAAACTGAATAACCTACAGATCACTGTCCTCATGGAGACTAAATTTTTTCTATTTCCACTAGAGATTCCCGGGGCTACACATCACCGAAACAAACTCACTCGACACATTCTTACAGCGGCCACATGCCAACTAGCCGCAGACTGGAAACAACAGAACCCTCTTTCTATTCAATCTATAATTAGCCGAGTCTGGCACATTCAGCGTATGGAATTTATGACCAGCATTCTCAACAACTCCTCCAAATCTTTTAACAAAATTTGGTCCCCGTGGTTATCCTTCTTCAACTTTTGTTCTCCCTTTTAACTGACCAAGAGAAGCTCATGTCCTTCCTCTAATGTCTCTATAGACACTGTTTATCTGGTCGAAATCCTTCCTCTTCTATTTTCTTTTTCTCCTCACGGCTCTAGCTACGCCATTTATATTCCCCTACTCCCCTTTAACTTCCCCCTTCTTCCTTATATAAAAATCCGAGTCACCCGATACTGATATATTAATGCTGTTGTCCCTTTATCTCTCTGTTGGACATACTGTATACCTTATCTTGTTGGCATGTTCTGTGACACTACTGTATTAGACTCCTATTGTTTTGTATCGTTTTGACTGTTCAAAAATATAAAAATGAATAAATAAACCTGCCTAATATTTGCTACATGCAAACTCATGCAGTATTTTTCCTGCATGCAAAAAAATTGGCATCCCTTGCAATTCTACATGGTTTGATCAGGTGCAAACCTGCATCCTTTAAGCTGGAGTTGTTGCTATTGAGTACAAGAGTAAACCTTAAATAGGCGTTTTAAATATTGTCAGTGTTTTGCTATTCATATACACAACTTTTATTACTGGTTTAAAATTGTTTTATAGTATAAACATTTTTTATATAGACAATGCTGTTACAAAACACAATTCACATACTTTTAGCCTTGCACTGAAATACATAGAAAATGTAAAAAAAAAAAATTTTTTTATTTTTTAAACATCCTTTAAGTAACTCACCTGCACTAAATCTGACTACATTTTCAGCTGTACAGCTGTGGAAGGGACCTCCCACACACTTGACTCTATGAAATGCCCTCTCTTTCATTTTCTAAGCCAGATATGAGCAGATGGGATCAGTAGATTAGTATCGGGACTCTTCTTTTAAACAGCACAACAAAGTGTTTGTTCATACTATGATTTAGCATCTGCTCTACAAGAAGTATGGTCAGGGCACATTGATCACATGTCTGCTACTTGTAAACAACACAGGGGTTTGATAAATGAAGTGTAAATGAGCCCTTAAAATATGACTTCCATGTAGATTCATATGCCCAAGAAGGTAATTTTAAGTTTTTTTACCCCAAAGCTTATTTGCCCAATCCCCAAATTGTATTTGGTGCCTTTATTGACCTAGATAGTTTTGTGTTCTCTCCAAACGTGTATGCTCTCTTACAGGTACTTTGCAAGCAAATAACTCTAGTCCTGTTCAAATATTGATAAATACCCCTGATTTGTCAGCCAATTTCCTATCCAAGTACAAATATTTAATGAGACTTTAATGTTCTATAAGAGTTGCCAGGGCCCAATTAAGGGTTCCTGCCGCCCTAGGCTATTACAGCCGTAGTGCCTCCCCCTACTTCCCCCCCCAATATAGGCGCATAGGAATACTCCTGAATATTATTAATATTCAGGAGTATTCACCATTCAATTTAGTCAGATTGTGCATTCTATCTTACCAGTTTGTGCTCTTCTCTCTTCCCTGCTCTTGCAGCTTTGTTGTAGGCTAGCTGGCTTGTGGAAAGTTGGGATCCTGTTTTGAATATATGCAGCAATTGTATTATAATGCTAAATGTTAACAAACCCTGAATGATCAGGTTCTTTAGTCCAAACATAATAGTCAATTATGGTCAGATAAAACAACCCCATAGCACAGGCATATGTAGGCAATAAAATATTTGAAAATTGTTGACAAAGAGCTATATTCAAATACATACCTCTATCAGCCCCACCTGACTAATATTTAACATTCTGATGACCCTAGAGACCACAGAGAGCATCCTCATAACCGCCACACAATAAAAAGATCATGGCCTCGCAAAGCTACTCTTTATTTTTTTAAATACCCCCCTCAGCCATTTCATCTACCCCTTATAGGCATCTCAGCAACTCCCCTCAGCAATTTCGTCAACCCCTTCTTCTACTCCCTTTAGCATTTTCATCTGCCCCCATTGCGTTTTCACCTGACCCATAACGTTTTCACCTGCACAGCCCCCCCTCCCCCACACACTTACCTGCTGCTGTGCTAACTCAGCGGTCTTCTCTTCAGCGCTATACATGACATGCAGTCTGGCAGCGAGCGCTACTAGCTGCCTGTTCGTTTGGCCACGGGCGCTTCTTACTGTGGTCACGTGAGATATAGAAGTCCTGATCTCACGTGACCACAGTAACAAGCGCCGGCAGCTATTAGCGTTCGCTGCCAGACTGCCTGTCATGTAGTAGTGACAGTCGAGACCGCTCCTTTAGACCAAAAGTGGTCTCGATGACTCCAGTCCCGCCTGCCATAAATAAGAAAAAGAAAAAAAAGGCATCTTGGGGACGCTGCTCCCCGCAGCCTACTCAGCCTATTGGTTGATCAGGCCCTGAGAGTCGCCTATGGGCCACTGTATCAAAATTCTTAAAAATCCTCAGATCACTAGCACTGCAATAACAATACTACTTTAGCCAAAGAACATTTCTTACTGTATATTGTGTGCAAGGTACACCACAACAGAGTGATACGTTAAGAGAAATGGTGCTGCTGTCCCTGAAGTAGAGAATGCTTCTAACTTTCCCTGCTAACCGCTCACCACAACAAAAAAATCATACCTGCTGACAATACTGATCGGAAAATTGGGACATAGTAAGCCACGCTTAGGACCCAAATTATGCCCTGATCTGCCCAAACTGAATAGTTTCATGTGAGCTCATGTATCATATTTATTTAAAACCCAGGTGTGACTGGATCACTTACAAGTAACTTATGGTATAAATTTATTTAAAGGAAATACCGCAGGGCATTTATTTATATAATTGCAAATGCACTTATTTTTGATATTGTGTATATTTTGAGATAGGAAATCTTTATTTCTGAGACCAGGGGAGAAAGTTGTTTTTTTTCTGTTTTAACCTTGCTAGAGGAAATGCATTTTTTCTGATGTACATATCTGATATAATAAGCCTTTATTAAGAAAGTCTTTTGTATATCTTGGAGTATGGAAATGCCTTGTTTAGGGTTTGCAACTTTTCTTGGTGAATTCTTTTCTTTGGAGGAAATGTGTATTCTGCAACTGTTGGAAGAAAGCACCCATGCTAATCTCATGTTGATTAGACCTTTTGATGTGAGTGTCCAATACCCCTTAAGGGAAAGGAATGGGTAATCAGACTTCCAGTCAGATGTCCACTGTGTCCAAATTAAGATACAGGAAATCACAGCAAGGTTTTAGGATATCACAGATAAGCGTAAATATTGTTAGCTTTGCATTGCATATAAATCCATGTTTGGGTAAACAAATTGAATCCTGATTCTAACAATAGCCTGTGAGGCTGTGTCTAAAACTGTATAAAAAGAGAGCCCTTGTAAACTGAAATGTATCATTCTGATGTTCCATCTGACCTGACCACTGATACCTTTAATCAGTAGAACTGTCCTTGTCAGGACACTTGAGCAAAATAAACATAACTCTCTGCTTCAAGACCCTGCTAGACAACTTCTTCAATAGTGCTGTAATCCTGTGACCTACAGATTAAACCCAAAATCGAATCCGTTTCCAACTGTCTGAGGTTTGGACCCAGTTCTCCAGTACCACCGCTCTGCTGCTACTCAGCAGCTCTGGCCAGTGTGATAGGCCAGGTGTGATCCATCCACAGCACCCTGATCCATTGTAAGTGGTCATGGGTGCCAGTCCCAATTGTACCAGCATGGAAGTACACGAGCAGTAACATTTACCCAGAAGTAACGTGGTTCTGGATGCCCTAAAGGAGTCCAGTGGTGGCAGCAGGCTCCTTCTACTGCGGCAGGAGGGGCGTATTCAGAATAACGAAAGGGGACGGTGGCAAAGTAAGCCCAGCCGGTTCCCAGCAACAGCAGTCAGGGTGACATAGGCGGTCCATCCTGTTACACCAGGGTTCTCCTGTGAAAATCAAATTTGTTTGCAGATACTGTATTCAAAATGCAATATTATCATTCAGAATCAGGAGACACACTAATCCATAATACCCATTTTTATCATAATTGGAAAGATTCATTA
The DNA here is from genome assembly GCF_038048845.1 of Mixophyes fleayi. Taxonomy (NCBI): domain Eukaryota; kingdom Metazoa; phylum Chordata; class Amphibia; order Anura; family Limnodynastidae; genus Mixophyes; species Mixophyes fleayi. Next base: position 56,980,664 of record NC_134406.1, read on the forward strand.
TATGCAGACTAACTTTGTTACAAAATGCGAGATGAACTTGGACCGTTTTTAAGAGAGGTTTTGCCATGCTAATTATTCTAAAGGTTATAAGAATTTGAGAGACTTCGTTAGGACGATGGTTAAAGGTTAGGTTTAGTGTTAGGACGTAAGGTATAGGTTCTTATAAACCATCAATGTTTGGTTTGACTTCTGAAATCATGATCATCATGCAGAGCAGCGCAAGCTATTTTACGTGTTTTAGTATTAAAATATTCATGTAAAAATGCCTATCCGTTCACTAGGAATCAGCAACATTACAGAAGCAGTTCTTCATCATTGTTCATGAAATATGACAAATAGTTTCTAATGAATTTATAGGTAGCAGTATCTATATTGGGAGAGCCTACGGAGTGGCTGGCACACTGTGAAAGTGAAAGGAGCTCTGATCCTACACTAGGGGAAGGAAAATATGGCGTGAAAAAAAAGTAGCAAAATAGTTTTTTAGGTTTTTTTTACAAAGTTGTATGCTGGGTGACTATAGTGACTGTGCACTCCTTAGTCTGCATATGCAAGGCACTTCTCTGCATCTCTGGTACATTAAATGTTACATTTAGACAAGGCGTTTAGTATTGTTAGTTTAGTGTACCCCTAATGCAGAAAAGGTCCGTGTCTACTCAGCCTTAAAGGACGCTACTTTTAGTAGAGCTGTCACTAATTAAATGACCCTTTGTACAGCAAATGGGGAGAAGCCTTGTTACCTGAAGTGTGTGACTTACAGAGATCTATTAGGAGCTATTGCAGTCTGCTGTTTTTTGCTTGTGCGTCACTGCAGGGAAAATGAGCTGGATTTCAAGTGATTCAAAGCATCAGATACTAGGGCCCTGGATGGGGGATTCCCTTCCAATTTGCTATAAATGGAAGGCATATTTAATTATTGACAACACCTCTAAAGGTAGAAGTGTCCTATAAGATTGTTACTCTATACCAGTAGTTATGTGTTATTTCTAGAAAGCAGTTGTCTTTAATGAAATATTGATTGGGGAGGACCTGTTAACCATTAAGACAAATACAGTCAATTGCCTGGCTTTGATCCAGTGAAAAGAGAGGAGTGAGGTGGTGAAGAATGATTCTGTATCATGTATTTAGGAACTCATTAAAATCCCTTTGATCCATATTATTACCAAATACTCTTTCCTTTTCCAGCATGCTTCAATCGCTAAGAGCTGCCTTAAATATTTATTTCAACTGAATTCAACAAAAAAAGCTCAACACTAGATTTATATGTATGTCACACAGAGAGCATATGGCTGGAAGGCAGAGAGTTCAGCAGGAGCTTTAACAAATTAATCATCTCCTGGTGAGGCAATTAAATATTACCAACACATACACTCCAAAGCATCCTTTACTCTAATATCTTCCATTTATTTTATGGTGGGAACAGCTGCTTCATAGAAGCACATAAATGCAAGTTTTCTCACCTGCTAGCAATGATTTTCTTAAAACAAACCAAAATATCCAGATTTTTTTTTTTTTATGATGCTTGAGTGCACCCAGGTTCTATTTGCCAATTAAATAATGTTTTAAAGATGAATAACATAACCTACAGAGCTTTAGGTATTTAGAAATTACTTGAATGTGAAGGAGGTCACAGATGTATAGCTAAATGCAACACACTCTTTCCCCCCCCCCCCCTTTTCCTAGCTAAAAACTCTGGTGGCTCTTAAGCAGAGTCTCCTTAGGCTAACCCTAACTCCCACCATTAGTATTCTTTCCTTTCAGCAATGGCAATGCATCAGCTCAAGTCTTAAACACAGCAGGGTAAGAAAAAAAAGCAGGAGATTAGAATGGGGTTGAAGAGAAGTTAGGTGAAAGTTCATGAAAAATCATTTTGTAGCCCTAAGGCCTTGACTTTTTTCCAAGTAAGTGGGTATCTGGGAAGGGCTGGCAAATTTTAGCCAAGGGGGCAAGGGTCTACTCATCAGCCTATGTTAAAGGTGGAAAAAATGCAGATTGCCCTCTGACCCAGCCCAAGGTAGCCCACTATGGAACCGGCCTGGGGGGCAGATGCCCACCTGTTCCCAGCCTCTGGTGGGCATGCAAGGAAATGCTTGTGGAAAATTACACATATACAAATCTGGAGGACTTTCTAGTCACCAAAAATCAAGAGTAAAACTGTAAATGCTTAAAAACAGTAACAGGACGTCCCAGGGCTTAAAGATGTATTTCCAGTTAGGGCAAAACAAATTACCCTACCCAAACGCTCCCCTCACCAAAGCCCTGTAGCTGCTCTATGCAGTCATTTTTCCCGTGTGGTCTGATATGGTGGCAAAGCACAGAATCATTAGGTTCTTCATTGGTCCTTCAGCACACACTCGTCTTAACGGCATGATGACACTTTCAGTTTTTATGTGGAGTGGTTCTATTCGGGTGGTTTTGCTTTCACCTGCATTCAATGTGCTGTTACTTTTAAATACAGTGTTAATAGGAATTAATGTCCCCTTGTAATTGAGGTGGTATTGTGGGTGAGTAATATTTGTATCTGAGCCTGGAAAATATTTAATTTATACTACATTATAGCATACATGGATATACTTCATAATAAGATCTAATAGGTTCAGGCAACAAAGGAAATATGAGAAGTTAATTAATATTAAATACGCACTAATTACTCGTGTATAGTAACGAGTATAGCAGATATACTGTATAGAACAAAGTACAATTACAGGTAGCGGTGCAGTCTGTCCCTATTCGTATGAAAATCGCATGGAAAATACAGTCACCTGCATCATAAACTAAAAGTATGAACAAACCCATAATTGCCTGTTGAATGTCCCTTATGGCTTTTGAATCTCAGTTTGTAAGACTTAATTTAAGTTATATGAAGTAAACCAAGATAAATCTACATGTTTGAAATTTGCTCCCTGTCATCTAAGAAATGTAAAAATCACATACTGTAGCACAATAATCTGACAATTAATGAAAGAAAGGTGCAACCATGTAGAGGCATTGAAATTTTTATCAAAATATTATGCTAAAAGCTTTTGTTAAATGGCAGTGTAATTTTATTTGCCATTTTCATAATTCACACTGCAGAAAATTGAACATGAGTCAAAATTAATTACATAATTTTTCTCTGATGTACCCCATACATTATTATTAACTGGCATTGCCTGACTTGTTAGTAACTTGGTGACAGTTTAGTCACGTTGTCACATTAAATGTCCTTTTGTTGCCCTTTCCTTGCTTCTGGAAGGTTAGTAGGGGAAAGATGACAGCACGGTTAGCTTTGTTTTTTTTAACTACAATCCTGTTCTCATTAGTGCTTCTGAGAAGAAATGATAAAATACTAGAACAGAGTTATAACTGAATTGAATGCAGTTTTGTAGACCCACGTACATTGCTATATTGTACGTACACTATAGTTGTCTGGAATTTAAATTTTTTGACATTTGAATTTGTATTTGTTAGTCACAAATTCATCTTCAGAGTCCCCTCCCCCCACCAAAAATGAAAGATAAAAATAAATAAATAAAATCAGAAATATCATTATTTTCTCAAGTATAAGGTTAACCCCGCCTTGGTCAATACTTTACCTCTAAATGATATATATTATATATATTTACTAGTCTGCGGGTTTGAAAATTGGAGATGTTGCCTATAGCAACCAATCAGATTCTAGCTGTCATTTTGTAGAATGTACTAAATAAATAACTAGAATCTGATTGTTTGCTATAGGCAACATCTCCACTCTTTCAAACCAGCAGTTTAGTAACTATACCCCACTAGCCTCTTTGCTTAAGTCTATATTAACTTTTTGAAATGGAGCAGTATTTGGCCATTCTTTCTTCCAAACTTGCTTAAGCTTGGTCAGGTTTTTTGGGGAGCTGTTATGGGCTATAAAGGTCTGCCTCATATTTAGATTGGATTAAGGTTGGGGCCTTGGTTTTCTTCATTTTAAGTTTGTCCACTGCAGCTCCTGCAGTTCGATTTGAATGTTTGTCTTGTAGAAGCTTTCTCCCCAGTTTGAGCTTTTTGGCAGAGGGAAGCTGGTTTTTGTCCAGAATTTTTAATGTGCACCATCAATCTTCCCATCAATCCTAGATTACCATTTCCTTCTTCTGTAAAACATTCCAATAATATGATGCCACCACCCCCATACTTCAAGGTGGTGATGATGTTACCTGGGATAGTGTGCCATGTCTGATTTCCCCATACAAACCACTTAGCAATCCAGCCCAAAAGTTTCTCTTTACTCTCATCAGACCAGAAGCCTTTCTGCTACATGTCTACAGTATTGAGATGACAGTTTGCAAACTTTTTTTTTTTTTTAAATCTTTTTATTGTTTAAAAATCAAGAAAGCAACAATAGAAGTATCAACCATATAAAATATCCAATATGCCCTTGGAGAGTGACATAAGCAAAGAGCAACGTTAGGTTACAAGGTTAAAGTCAGTATGCCTAAATATAACAGTCGAAAATTACAAAACAAATTAAAAGGGAATAGATTAAACAGGCTAACAGAAATATATACTTCTTATAGAATACTATGCACAATCATAGCAAAAGACTTGAAAGTGTGCGTGTGTATATATATATATATATATATATATATATATACACTCACACATATATGTATATAGCTACTTATATGCTTTTACAGAGAACAACAACAAAAACTAAAGACAGATAAGGTAAAAGGAAATGGGAACAAGTACAAAAATAATGCAAAGGGCAATAGTACTAAATGATCTAAGCCATAGATTTTTTTTGTAGAAATGAGCTATCTTTTCTGTGTTGGGAGGAAAACAGAGTAGTGAAATGACATGAAGTCCTCGGGGGAGAGGCAGAAAGACAGTGGCGAAGGAGGATCGAGGCAGATCAAATACACAGGGTTGGAGAGTAACCGATAGAGAAGAAGTAAGTGCAAATATCAGTCTAGTAGCCAGGGGCGGATCTAGAAAAATGCTGTACCCGGGGCGATTTAGGGGGGAGGGGGGATTTAGGCCCCATCCCTTTCTAACATCTTAGGCTGCCAACGGCTGCACACTATGTGCAGGTCCGTCCAGCCGTGACAGGCAGGGACAGTGTGCTGCCCGGCTGCTCTGATTGTGTTTTAAACACAGAGCAGCCGGGCAGCACACTGTCCCTGCCTGTCACAGCTGGACGGACCTGCACATACTGTGCAGCCGTCGGCAGCAAGCGCCCCGATCGCCCCCCTGGATCCGCCACTGCTAGTAGCAGACTCAAAGAGCTTTAAAATTGTATTTTGTACAGCTACATATGAGTCAATATACATGCTCCATTTTTTGTGCAATTTTATGACCCCCCCCCCCCATTCAGTATTTGACAGGGTGGCTTTCCTGTCAAGATAGATAATATCAAGCAGGGCGGCTTCCAATGCACCTAGAAGAGCTGGGGCTGGGGATGTCCATTGTCTCAAGATTAACTGATTAGCAATGGAACTATCACCATTAAGACAGGGAACAGCTTAGAAGAGGGCACTGCAGCTTTCCAATTGGCAAGTTGAAGGGGTTCCATTGTCTTGGCCACATGTATGTTTAAGCTGTTGTTAATAAAGTTTACAACCTTGTTCCAGAATTTAATGATTTTTCTTCAACCCCTGAAATTATGTGATGCACATTGCTGTCTCCCCCTCAAACATTAGCCTGCGTCTAGACTGGGAGATATAGGCTCTATTAATTGTCTTAAAATGAACCTCCTGGAGTCGAGCCAAAGCCATTGATTTCCATATGGATTCAAAATACCGTTGCAAATACTCTGAATATATTTTTGCCATGCCTCACGCGTTTTCTTCCAGGTGATTGCGAGGTCAGTATGAATGAGTTCAGCATATAAATATCTAATCCTATAAGTGTTTGATTTAACAAAAATAATTAAAGAGTCTTCTAGATTATCAGGGGCTTCCTGCATAATTGCAATTGGCCACAGTGAGATTATGTAATGACGGAGTTGTAGAAACACATAAAATTGGGCATTGGGGATCATCATCATCATCACCATTTATTTATTTAGCGCCACCGATTCCGCAGCGCTGTACAGAGAACTCACATCAGTCCCTGCCCCACTGGAGCTTACAGTCTAAATTCCCTAACACACACACACAGACAGACAGACAGACAGACAGACTGACTAGGGTCAATTTTGATAGCAGCCAATTAACTTACTAGTATGTTTTTGGAGTGTGGGAGGAAACCGGAGCACCCGGAGGAAACCCACGCAAACACGGGGAGAACATACAAACTCCGCACAGATAAGGCCATGGTCGGGATTTGAACTCATGACCCCAGCGCTGTGAGGCAGAAGTGATAACCACTAAGCTGCCGGGATGTTGGCCTCTTCCTGTAGTTGTTGGAAATTTTATAGTGTGCCCCCTGGAACATATGTTTTTAATCACAAAAATGCTTTCCAAACAATTAAGTTAGAATTGTCTAAGCTTGGAGGAAATGCAGGGTTTCCCCCGTATTGGAAAGAATCTAGAATATATATATATGTATGTGTGTATGTATGTATATATGTGTATATATGTATATGTGTGTGTATATATATATATATATATATATTGTAGCAAGAGCACACTACTGCAGAAGCACACGCAAACAACTTCTTCCTTTTTATGTAGCTTTATTGTCAGGATGGTAAATGTTTTGACACTATACTTTCACAGCAATTATGGAGACCCTAAACGCTAGCTATACATAGACCAGCTCTCTCTCAGGACCAGCCAGCTTTCCCAGCGTTGGTCTACGTGAACAAATTACACAAACAAGCTTTTATACATGATGCTCCTACCCCAGCCTTAGCTTGATGGACAGGTGACACACCCACCTTCTCTTTAAGAGAAAACGCCCATCACTGGCTCTGTTTGACTAACAGACACACCCTGTCTGTTTGCTGAGAGGAAGCAGCCTTCAAATCATGCAAGTTAACCAACTTTAAACTACACATAAGTCTTTACTTGGTTTAACCTGAATCTAGGTGCATAACTGCGCCAATGTCTTACTCTGCTTGTATGTTTTCTTTGCATCTTGTCAGATAAATGCCTCCCTTTGTTACTATATATATATATATATATATATATATATATATATATATATATATATATATATATATATATGTTCCTGTTGTATTTTCTATTGATTTGATTCCAAGACTTATAGGTATCTTTAGACAGAATATTTTGTTGAAACTGAGAAGATTTTAAAGATCGGAGTAGATGGAGGAGAGTGGCTGGTGAGTATGGGTAAAATAAGGCAGCCTCCAACAACTGATTTGTGAAGCATTTTCGGCATAGGAGCCAATCTGCGATGTAACGGAATAAGGCATCACGTCTAAATGAGCGTATGTCTGGTAGGCCTATATGATAAGAGCGAAATAGAATGCATAATTGTGATGATATGTGGTTCCTAAACCACTCAGACACGGTATTAGAAGAAAAAGAGAGGGATGATTTATTCTGCAGAACAGGATTAAATACAGCGTGGCCCCCTTAAAGATAGCAGGTCCAACAAGTGAGGAAATCAGTTAAAATAAATCCATTGAGATAGGATTCACAGCACATCTCTGGCAGAGCATCACCTCTTGGCCAAAGTCAGTCACATTCGTGTCCAGCTCCCAGGGTAGCCTCTTTCCTCACCTCTTAATCCCACCTTGGGAACTGCCTGCCCAGGGGAGTTGCAAAAGGTATCGATTGGTGGGCTTCTCACACTATCCAGCCCCCTCCCCTACCTCCCCAGGTGTCCTCCCTCAGGTGACCCCTTCTGGGTCCGGCTCCTGGCTGTCTGTAGAGCTCACTAGTGGACAATAGGGAACAAACAGCAATAACAATGGTAGCTTAATTCACTCAACTCCTGAGTGTTCACTGTGAAGGTGGAATTTAACCCCTGAAGTACTTTTCCAAGGAGATGTTATAGTTCCATCACTGATACTTCCTGATAACAACATGGCTAAAAAGTGCAGTCTGGGTATAGAATAGATAAGGGGTTGTAACACTGGTTCCATACACCATGCCCGTTTCTTTAATAAACAAGAAATATGAAACAATAAACCTGTCTGAGAACATGGTTGTATGTGAGACTTGATCCTTAAATTCTTGGATTGCTGCTATAAGCGCGGTCACTTGTTGATGCATAGCAGTTCCATAGTCTCTTTTGATGGCGACATCATAAAAGAGAGAAGGCGGGTGTGAAATGGGGTCTGTAACTGTGGACTGGGTGAGGAGACCAGAGTTGTCTTCTGTAGCAGTATTAGCGTCACAGGAATCTTTGGGGTATATTTACTATGCAGCAGTTGACGCTTTTAAGGCATTTTTTAAAATGGCACTTTTATTGAAGACAAAGCCATCCGGTTTTGTCTTCAATAAAATTGCTGTTTGAAGAAAATGCCTTCAAAGCGCCAAGAATCTGTGTTTCTATGAATACGTCGCATAGCAAATATACCCCTTTGTCTTGGACTTTACCAGATGAGGTAGCGATGTGGTCACCTCGTTTTCCTCTCACTTTTGCTGTTGCATTTTAGCCGGAATTGGAGCAGTGATGAACTTATCCATTGTAAACGTTATGAAGCCAGGTCAGTGTCCAGATAATGTTAGAACAATCTCATCCAAGACAGGACAGAGAGAGTGTAGAGTCTTAGTAATTATTATTATTATTATCGTAGATTTGTAAGGCGCCACAGTGCTCCGTAGTGCCGTAGTGTAGGGAAGACAAGGAAATGGATAAAACAGGACATACGTAAAAGGAGAACAGACAAGGCAGACAAAATGAATGGAGCCATGAATACAAAGGGTATGGAGGACCCTGTTCATTAGACAGCTTACATTCTAAAGGGAAGAGGGCACAGCTGAAACAAGAGGAGTGAGTGTGGCTCACAGTGGAGATTGGGATAGTTGTGAGGGTGCATTAGTGTGAATAGTGTTATCAAGGATAAGGTCACCTCTAAAAAGAGATGGGTTTTCAAAGAGCATCTAAAGATTTGAAGGCTGTGGGAAAGTCTGATTGAGCTTGGTAGGGAATTCCATAAGTGGGGAGCAGCACAGGAGAAGTCTTGTAGGCGGGAGTGAGAGGTGGTTGCCAGAGACGAGACAAGACGCAGGTCAGAGGTAGATCTAAGAGAGCGGGAGGGAGTTTATTTTGATATGAGACTTGAGATGTATGCAGGTGTGCTGTAGTTGAGGGCTTTGTAGGCAAGGGTGAGTAATTTGAATTTGATTCTGGAGGACACAAGGAGCCAGTGTAGGGATTTTGCAAAGTGGTGCAGCAGATGGACCCACTTATCCTATGAGCATAAGTACCGGAGCTCTCATGAGAAGCATCTGGCCAGGTTTTTTGAGCCAGGTATGCTTCTTTGTAAACGCCACTCCCATAAAAAGAATTTTTGTGTAATGCCGTGAAAATTGCTCTAAAGATTTTTCAAAAAGCCTTTGCAGTGGTCTTGTACCCTTCTCCGGATTTGTTTAATTCTGATTTTGATTCTGTTAAATAAAGCCCTAACCGAGGGAATGATCTTCAAGGATTGTTGATATTATTTTTGGGTCCTATATCCTGTCACACCCACTTTTTATTTTTTACCTAAAATTAACAAATCCCTCACTTCACCCCCAGGGCGCCCAATTGTTTCAGGTATTGGGTCTTTAAGTAATAATCTTTCACATTATGGGGATTATTATTTGCAAGAATTCGCTGCCTCCTTAAAATCATATATAGAGGATACAACGTACTTATTGAGAGTTTTAAAAGATTTATCTTGGAAATCCAGATACTATTTTGTTGCATTGAATGTTTCAGCTCTTTATACGAACATTTTACATCAAAAAGGTATGGAGGTTGTTCGAGATATATTGTCCGGTAGCACAATGGAGGTGGGTTAGCAAAATTATATTATAGATTCTTTTATATTTTTACTCATTATTTTCTTTTTAATTCGGATTATTATTTACAGATCACTGGGACGGCCATGGACACGAGGTTCGACCCCAGTTACGCTAACATTTATAAGGGCCATTTTGAATGTAAATATATATGCGATGGTACATATGGGGCAAGCCTCGTGTACTATCCCCAATATATTGATGACCTTATTATAATTTGGGATTTTACGGTGGATTCAATTAATGATTTTGTCTCATATCTTAATCACAATGAGTACAATTTATCGTTCACTGGTAGTTGGCGTTCGGAATCTGTCCACTTGCTAGATTTGACCCTTTCGGTACAGGACTCGATGGTTACTACTGAAAATTATCAAAAACAAGTTGATACCAATAACTATATTGATTTCAATAGTAACCACCTTAGATCATGATTAGAAAATATTCCTAAAAGTTAGCTAAGTAGAATAAGAAGGAACTGTTCTATATTAAATTCATATATATTAAATTCATTTGAAAAACAGGCGGCGGGAATGTTAAAATCTTTTGAAGATAAGGGATACCCATTGAAAATTCTAGACGAAGCGTATACATATACTAAAATGTTAGATCAAAACTCTTTTAGATTTAAAAAAAAAAATAATAGATAAGAAAACTGTTAAGATTGGTAATCTGAAGTTTATTTCTAAATATAACACAAAGTCAATGGTGATAAAATGTATTATTAAAAAGAATTATCACACATTGAAACAAGATTCTATTCTAAACACTGTAATTCCAGAACACCCTACTGTGATTTTCAAAAAGAACAAAAACTTGAAAAACCTGTTGGCTCCTAGTTATTTTCATCCAATAAAAGAAAAGGGAAAAGAATCCATAGATTCTGGGTTCTTACGTAATATGAAAGGGAATTTCAAATGTGGAAAGTTACGCTGTACAAACTGTCACTATATGAGAAATAGAGATAGAGAAGTGATATCTCATTTTTCACCGTATCAGGTTTTTACAATTGTAGTACTACCTTTGCTATCTACGTACTGCAGTGCCCGTGTGGCCTGCAATACGTAGGTAGAACAACCAGAAGCGTGAGAAAGAGATTTATGGAGCACAAATGAAATATAATTAATAAAGTGGAAAATCATAGTGTATCTAGACATTTTAATAATACACATTTCGCTAATCCCCCAGGTTTAAGTGTGGTTATTATTGAGTCCATAAAACCCACAACTAGAGGTGGGGGATAGGTTTAAAACCCTCTGTGAAAGAGAGATCTTTTGGATTTTTAAATTGCAAACTTTGATGCCAGAAGGGTTAAATGAGAATCTGGAGTTTAACTACAGATAATTTTCCACATTTGATTTTCATATGTTCATTCTTGTGTGCTAGGTAATGTTTATCTTTTCATATTTAGTGGTTGTCATGATCATATCCCTTGTACATATTTCTCTATTAGCATCAGATACCAGTAGCTCTATTTTCTTCTTATTAATTTAATTTTTGTTCTCCTTTCCTTTTTGATATTTTATATTCTATTTTTTAAATATTGAAAGAAAGAAGCATGGCTCAACAAGATTAGACATAGCTTTAGTAACCAGCGAGACGGGGTTCGATACCTGGGTCAGTTGGGTTGATAATTATAATCTTATATTTAACAATTAGTTTTTTTCTTTTATCTGGATATCCTTTTTTTCCTTTTTCTTGTATTTATTCTTGTTTACTAAATTTTGGAGAATATATATATATATATATATATATATATATATATATATATATATATATATATATATATATATATATATATATATATATATATATATATATATTTCTCCAAAATTTAGAAAACATATATAATATATGTTTTCTAAATTTTGGAGAATATATATATATATATATATATATATATATATATATATATATATATATATATATATATATATATATATATATATATATATATATATATACAAGATATTTTATCATCACACTTTGGATGAGTAGCTATAATATATCCAGTGGTTTCTCTCCTCTATCATTTACAAGTAAGTGATGTACATAAAAGATTGTTTTATGGAAAATTGTTTGTGGGAATGTTTATCTAATATATATAAGCCTAGCGGCGTGTGTTAGTCTGCGTGTGGAAAAAAAAACAACAAGCTGCAGCGTCACCTGCTGGGTGGAGTTAGTTATACACTGACCTACTAAATTCTTAGCATTATCTAATATATAAAAGTAAAAGCCTAAATTTACGAGTTGAGGGCTCAAACTCATTTTTGTGAGGTAATTTTACCTCATGAACACACATGTGTAGCGGCGTGTGTTAGTGTGTATGTGTGTATGGAAAAACTATTTTCTCAGAAAGGGCTCATCCAATTGACCTGAAATTTGGTATACTGACATTATTTGACAAAAAATTAGAATAGTGAAGTCCGTTAACTTCCATCATCCCCCCTTCCCCCCGTGGGAGGGGTAGTAAAGGCTAAATTTACGAGTTGAGGGGTCAAACTCGTTTTAGTGAGGTAATTTTTCGATTTATTCTCTGTGATTGGTTTTGTATTTTTCATGCCCATCGTTTTACATGCTTGACAATTAATTCAATAGTAAAATTCTTTGTTTGTAGAATGTCTCTGTCTATTCCCCTATATTACAAATGTCTCACTGTCTGTGCAATTTCATTTGTCTTCTGAATTGCCTTCCTGTCACATTATAAATCCATCTCTCGTGATGATTAATTGATGGAGGTAAGATGTCACAGTCAACTTCTTTAATATATGTTTTAGTCTTTGACTATTCTCGATGAAGATGGTTAAATCCAAAAATGATAGTTCGGACTGGCAATTGGTTTGAAAGATTTTTGAAAGATTTTTGTTTCATTTCTCCTTACAGAACTCATAGAAGTTGGTGGGCTTTCTCTCATGAACACCCTGACTTTGTCATTTCAATTGGATTAAGGTCTGGGCTTTGACTCTGTCATTCCAAAGCACAAACATTCTTCTGCTTCAACCACTTTAACATAGACTGACTTGTATATTTATGGTTGTTGTCTTGCTCCAGGACCCACCTTCTTTTGATCTTCAGTTCATGGATGGATACCCTGACATTCTCTTAGAATTTACTAGTACAATCCAGAATTCATAGTTCTATCAATGATTGAAAGCCATCCTGGTCCCATGTCAGCAAAGCAGCCTAAAACCATGATACTGCCACCACCATGCTTCAAGGTTGGGATGAGGTTCTTCTGTTGGAAGTAGTGTTTGGTGTTTTCCAAACATAAGGTTTCTCGTTTAAGTCAAAAAGTTCTATTTTACACTCATACATTCACAGAACATTCTTCCGGTAGTCTTCTGGCTCATACAGGTAGTGTTTAGCAAACATTAAGTGGACAACAATGTTTTCTTGAAGAGTATTGGCTTCCGCCTTGCCATCCTCCCATGCACACTATTCCTTTAAGTGTTTGCCTGATGTTGGACATATAAACACTGACATTAACCAGTGCAAAAGAGGTTTGAAGACCTTTTGGGTGTTGTGCTGGTATTCTTTGTGATCACCCGGAATATTATATGCCTTGCTCTTGGGGTGATTTTTGCTTCATGACTACTTCTGGGGAGAGTAACAATGTCATTGAATGTTCTCCATTTGTACACTATCTGCCTGATTGATTGGTAAATGCTAGAAATTGTTTTGTTACCTTTCCAGCCTGGCGAGCGTATACCACTCTTTTTCTGAGGTTGTCCGAAATCCCCTTATATTGAGGCATGTCATGTATTCACAAACCTGTGTGGTGAACACCAGTCTTTGGTAGTAAAGACTCAGGTTTATAAGGTTTTTTTTAATAGGGCAGTGACACCCAAAATCACATCTAATGTCATCCCATTGATTGACACTGCTTAGTAATATTCCATGTAACTGAACTGATAATCCCTAATGTTCACATACTATTTATAGGTTTGATTTATTGAGTTCTCTTTCTATTTTTATGACATAGATGAAGATCTGAACATATTTAAGTTAACATTTTTGGAGCAAGTCAGAAAATAATAAAGGGTTCACAAACTTTCTAGTAACACTGTATATTCCTATATTTCCTATTGTGTATTCTGATATATTACCCTCGAAGGATGTTGCTGCATAGCAATGAAACGCATAAGGGATTTAACGCTGCAGCGGAAGCATTATATTACTGAGCAATTATTTGGATGTCTTTCTCTGGCTAGAATCCCCTTAAAAAATATTTCCTCACCATTGGACCGAATCATCAGGCATTCTGCATCATGCAAGTAATACTACCAAGCCTATTGCCTGGGGCGTCATGAATCCCTGCTTTATTTAACCCATGCTCATTTGAATCATTGCTGGGACTGATAGTTCCATAGAGCATATGAATGCCTACATGGATATTGTGTTTTATTGAAACACTTGCTGGTTTGTTGAGACCTTGTACTCCAGGCTGTAATATTGTTTTGGAATCTGTGGGGATTGGTTTCAACCTCCTGCTAGATCTCTGTGTGAACCAGATCATCAGGCATTTGACATCGTGCAAGTATACTGCTAAGCCTATTGTCTGAGGTAGGATGACTGGTTTATTTAATCCATGCTCATTTGAATAATTGCTGGGCCTGATAGGTCCACGGAGCGTCTGAACACCCACGTGGTTTGTTGAGACATTGCACTCTGGCCTGGAATATGCTTTTAGAGTCAGTGGGGATTGGTACCAACCTCCTGCTGGATTTCTGTGCTATACATCATATCTGCATTCCAAATTTTAATATTAGCACAGAAACTGTGAGAAGTGATTTGCTTCAAAATAATTGCAGAAGTTTGTCAATTCCAGAGTATAAGTTTAACGTTGTCTGAATCTCTAATAGGGGGGTAATTCAATTGACGGCGAGATCGCCGAAAATCCCGCGCTCGAAAGATATTACCGTTAATACGCCAATATCTCACTGGATTTCAGCTCGCGGCTCCCTGAGCTGCGAGCTGAAATCCAGTGAGTAAATTACCGTATTAACGGTATTTACGCGCAGGATTACCGTATTAACGGTAATATTTTTCGAGGGCAGGGTTTTCTGCGATCCCGCCGTCAATTGAATACCCCCCATAGAGTCTGTCTGTCTGTTTTTTTATATATAATAATATTATATATTATATATAATATATATATATATATAATTTTTGATTTTTAAATATTTGAGTGATGCTGCAGTGTTGAAGAATGATCTTTATAGGGTTTTTTTAACGCAATTTTTTTTATTAAATTTTCCAAAGTAAGAAGTATACAAAGATAAACACAGCTCAGATGACACATAAATGCGTTGTTTGCAATAAACAGAAAAGAAAAATAAAGATGACATAGACTGGTGTGGACTACAGCCTAAAGGAAATAGATGGGGGAGACATTACCAGGAGTAGCCCAAGAAGAGAGGTCAGTGGAGTGCAAAAGGGCCCTTTAGTATGGATGGCGTGAGTTCTAACTGGACCTAGAAGGCGAGGCCACAGCCGCTTGCATACCGTAATCGACCAGGTGAACCACTTCATCAAGGGGGAGCACACTGAAGTGGAATACTTAAAACTGGTGGTTTAATCTATTATGTTTTAATTGCTATATATATATTTCTAATACATTTTGTTGATATCTGATACTTTACAAACATGTTTTTTTTACAGATTTTTTTATATTGCTTGATTTATTATATATTTTTTTTTTTTTTTTTGGTAGCATCCAAAGCGCTGTCATATCTCTCCTTTTTTTGTTTAACTTTTGCCCCTTGGTTTGTATTTTTTTTTCTTCAGTTTTACATGGTAACTCCTTTAGCGGAACAGGGTTGTGCAGCCTTTTATACTATTAAGACAAACTTTCACTGATATTTATTTAGAGGCAGCTTGAAAAGTTACAAGGTGCATTGTCAGCAAATTGTACTTCATTGTCAGCCGCACTTTGTTTTGTTTTGACAGAAACCATTTTGATAGTCTAGAAAAGAACATGTACCAATTTTATAATATCGCAGCTGGATATTTTTTAACTGCTTGAGTATTCTTTGTTTTCCTGTAACTGAAATGTGCTTACTGGTATTAGGTTGGTGAATCACATTATCTAACAGTACAGTGGGCCAAATATCACAGTTCGTCTAAAATTGATAGAGATGATTATTTTGTTTATCTGTAAATTAAAACTGTAATATATTTTCTGATTGGGATTATCTGAATTGATTCATGGGACTTAAGATATTATGTTTTGTAATTAATTGCAAGTTAAAACATAGTAAGAATACAGTATCTGTATTAGAGTGACTAATTGTAAGGCAAATTTCTTATGACAAGTTAATATTTATTAACCACTCACAAAGGCAGTTTCAAGTTTACCCGGAGAAAATGTTTCTTTTCTGCTCTGAATTAACTCTTTTTTATAGATCTATCAAACATTCTAATAAAGAAACAGAGAGATGTTGCTCATAGAAATGAGGTCATCAGATCTTATCATTTTTCTAGTACATTCAATAAAATTCATAGATTCCTTCATCCTTGTTCCAATTACAGGTTTATTATCATTATCAATTTATGGGCATGCACAAAGCGGTTTAACAATTTAACTATGCAAACTGGTGTTATCCCATCCTCCATAAGCCCCAACATCTGATGTCTCATATCCGAGGCCTGTTTTAGTGTAAGATAGAGAAGCAGTTTTCTTTGGGCTTCCTACTTAAGGGGGTAATGTGCAGTGCATGTAGATCATTTGTAAACTTCAATAGATATGTTTCCATCCAAAGATGGTATAAGGTAAAGAGCATCCACATATCAGACGTGTAGCACCCGGAATGCTGCTGTCTTACTAGTCTTCTCCTCGAGAATCAGATCACAGGTTCCTCTGCTGCACACCAACACGTTTCAACTTAAGAAAGTATTTTTCAAGGTGATGCAGGGGCAGGGTCAGATACCCTTTTATAGACTTCCTCCAATAAATCTCAGGTCAAAGGTCACATTGACAACAAACGTTACATTTATGTAACACTTAAAAGATGTTTAAAAATGTAATAAAACTCAATTACCATACTTCGAAAAATGCACAATACATAATTGCGGAACTCGTGTACATATAGCCATATCTCAATTCTTCTAATAGTTCAATACTATAGTGAAATAACAATTTCTCATCAGCTGCCTAAATGTTTTTCTCATCGACGATGATGCTTATCTATTACACTGACCGTTTTAAATCTACTAGTAATCCATGTTCCCTAATGGTTTCAGGGTTCATACCGATCTGTTCAGATCTCTTTACGGAAGCACATCTTCTAGTTCTCACCCTTACTCCAATAGTAACCCCTCGTGGTCTGAACCAACAATATTTTAATCCTTATTGGCCGCACGTCTATGTTTATTTAGAAGCATCCTAAACCCATAATAGAAAATACCTTTTGCAGCCTTTCCAAAGAGCAAAAAATTAAATAAAATTAGTCCTCACTTATAGACCACTTTAACTCAAAGTCTGCATTAAGATCCCTTGGAACAAGGTCTTTAAACAATGTATTCTTTCCATTTCACGTTTCTGAAGGGCCAAAGGAGCATCCCTTTTCCTACATTTATTTTCAACTCTGTCAATAGCCAAGAAATTCTTTATGCCACTAGCTGAACAATTATGGCAACATTTGAAATGAGCCCAAACAGAGTGATTTTCTAATCCCTTTTTAAAATTGCGAAAGTGCTCTGCTAATCTAACTTTTAACGGACGTGAAGTACATCCGACATAGTACAATCCATATACATTCTATTAAATATATCACATTAGTGGCGTTGCAAATGACAAACGTCTTAATGACATATTTTTTTCTTTTTACGCCCAAAAATGAAATTTTATCCTTTTGATCTACATAAGTTGTTCTACAGGCAACACATAGACCACATCTAAAAAAACCTTTCGAGGTGATTCCTGGTCTTTAAACTCCATTACGGCACTAATTTGTCTCGTAAGTTGGGAGCGCGCTTATAAACAAATTTTGATCTCTCTGTAAGGATAGTGCTTAAAATGGGGTCATTTTTCAATATGTCCCAATATCTACCCACTATTTTCTCAATACTCTTAAATTAAGATTTATATCTAGTAATAAAAGCTAAACAGCTCCCCTCAAATTATTTCTTTTTCACACACTTCTTTTCTAAAACGGATTCCCTATCTATAGAGGATACTTTATTTATAGTGCCCTTATCAAGAGTAGATTTATCATAGCCCTTAACCAAAAATTGATTCCTCATTTCCATTGTTTGTTCCTCTAAGACATCAGATTTAGTGCAATTTCTTTTTAATCGTAGGAACTGGCCTACTGGCACATTCTTCAACCATCTCTTATGATGTGCACTAGATGCTGAGACATAGGATTTGGAGTTTGTTGGTTTTCTAAAAATGTTTTTATTTTCTAAGATATAAATGGTTAAGTCCAAAAAATTTATGGAATTAATGTGTATATTATATACTAACGGAGTTTAATTGGAGACTGTCTCTGGACATTTATAGAAAGCGCCAGACCTTATCCTCTCCTCTGTAAATACACAGTTTATGAGTTGAGCATTTTTGGGTGTAAATGCTTTGAGGAAGAGGGGCTGCATCCTTGTTGGCGAGCCTGTTGAATCTGTTATTCTATCTTTGTGTTACGTGATTACCCAAGTTACAGAATAATTCAGCATTCAGCGAAAGTCTGCACACTTACACATATGGGCCGTTTGAAATGGAATTGCGATTGAGATGCACAGACCTTTGGGTGATTTGATTATTTAACTGTATCAGGGTTGTTGATCTGGTGGCCCTCCAAAGCTTTATTGTGGCCCCTCTATTTAATTCTGTTAGATGGTATCATTTTTGCAATAGTGTTCCCTTCATGAATGTACTTGAAAATCACTGATGTGTCATGTGCAAGCTAATGTTTAGGCATAAATCTGCAAAAATATGTTTGTGTATTACTTCCTAGAAATAGTGTGACCTGGTTCTCTTAGAAGCTGTTAGATCAATGGGTTTTGTGGATGTTAAACCACCCAGGGGGGCTGGTAGATAAGGATAGCACCTTATACCATTTATGGCAGGATGGCAAATGTGAATGCCTTTGAGGAGATCTCTTGCAAGACAATGAAATCTCACACATGTTTGGGAGGCCCCAGACAGGCTGACTGCTGAGACTGGGTTGTATGTTAATGACAGATTCAAGCTGAATAAGGGCACAGGAAAAGATCATATTATTTTCTCCAATATCATACATACCAGAGGCATGTGTGGTATGCAGATGAAGGGAAGCTTAGGACCTGTTGTGTGAAGGTAAAATCATGTTCGTAAACCATACTGTTGAAAAGTTAGGACGGTGTAAAGAAAACTTGACTTAGAGGTATTCAAACAGCAAACTCATAAGACCCTAATTTGCATTCTCCCCTCCTGTTGGTTCTGACCTCACAGGGAAGGGGGCTGGAGGGCTCTGTAGCTTGGTTTTAAAACTGTAGTGAAGATGTAACTCCGGGTTCTTCTTCTGAGGGAGTTTAATTGAAGAGGTTCCATTTTTTCCTGCTCCTCCCGGCACCACAAACTTGATTCTAAGTGAGGTATCAATTCTGTGTTTTATCCTTTTTATTTTATAAGAAACAATTGCACTATATTTGTATGTCATTTTATTATCTTTTTATCTTAAGCATTGTGGATGTGTCTTCCATATTAAATTACACTTAATAAGTTCTAGTCTCTGTGTTCTTATGAATTCACGCGACAGTTTGGTCCAGACGATACCTAATTGAAACGGTGCAAACCTTGTGGTTTAAGTGAACTCTGATTAAAGTAAATTGTGTTGGATTAATGCTAGGGAGAACCGAAGGCTTCCTAAATAAGAGTGTCAGCTCTTATCCGAAAAAACCTTGGTGGTGGTAATTAGTATCGCAAAGCTAGTGTGTGGCATAGATAGGGACGTATTTAATCATTTTAGACATACCAAGTGGTTGTTGTGTGGTTAACCCTGTGTCACATAAGCGTCACGCAGACTCAGGTGAGTGCTGTTCGTGACAAATTGGTGGCAAGCTTGTGGGATATATTTCTAATTTTTTAAGAACTTAAGTGAATTAGGGTGTGTGATCCCGGAGAGAGGAAATACAGACTAATTCACCAGAGACTGAACTCAATGCTTAAAACATTATAAGACATACAGCAATTGTTTCTTTCCCTCCCCTTCTCTTTTTTTATTTGGCATTAAGCGGAGGAGATGGCGGCTGCATATAAACGCTTGACAAAGGAGGCGCTGATTTCAGACTGTGAGGATGGAGGAATTCCCACCAGTGGCAAAAGCAAGGAGCAATTGATTGAAGCTCTTGTGTAGAGGGATCAGCAACTCACAGCTGTGTCCGAGGAAGAGAATAGCCAGAACTCAGAAGTGGACCTGACTGTGGGAATTCCTCAAAACCAGGGACTGTTAATTTCGGATGATTCTAATGGTTCATGTGTGGACACTGCTATGGATGTTTATTTGCAAACTGCCCTAAAATATTTGGGCCCAGCGGACATTACAACTAAAATGCAACTCATACAGCAGTTCCAGGAGAAGGAAGCTGCTGACCGTCAGGAGAGGCGTGCTGCTATGGAGGCAGCAGAGAGGCGTGCTGCTATGGAGGTAGCAGAGCGCCAAGCAGAGCGACAGGCAGAAAGAGAATCTGCTGAGCGAGAGGCAGAGAGGAGATATGAGCTGGAGCTTGCGAAGCTCAAGCGCCAGCCAGAAGCCAAAGACACTGGTATTAGCAGACCCTGTCCTGAGAATTTCTCTGTATTGGAAAAAGACGGGGATGTAGATGCTTTTTTGCGAGGATTTGAAAAGACTTGCCGACAGTATGGTCTGTCCAAAGATCAGTGGGCACAATATCTAACCCCTGGTTTGCGAGGTAAAGCATTAGAAGTCTTTGCAGATCTCCCACCTGAGATGGACGGAAATTATGAGGCAATCAAAAGTGCCCTGTTGCAACGTTTTAACATCACCCCAGAGGCGTATAGGCAGAAATGCAGAGATTTAAAACGCAGTGCCTCTGACACATATTCAGGACTTGTGGCCCAGCTGTGTGCTTCCTTCAAACAGTGGGTTGGAGGGCTACAGATCACCACCTTTGATGCTCTGCAAGATTTGATGATCCAGGAGCAGTTTCTGACTTTGTGCCCAGCTGATGTGAAGGAATGGGTAGTGGATCGTGACCCTACATCATCTGCGGAAGCCGCTAGATTGGCTGACAAGTACACTGTCACCCGGGCACCTGCAGCTAAAAGAGGAACTTTTGTGCCAGGGCAGTCGACCTGGAAAGGGGGCCGGCCAGGAGGATCAACGCCACCCCCCTCAACGCCATCACCCACTGTTTCTTCATCTTTTGGGAGGGTTGGGGCAAAGCCTGCTGTGGGAGACACCCGCAGGTGTTTTGTGTGCAACCAGGTGGGGCACATTAGTACCGCTTGTCCAGAGAAGAAGACCAGTTCACCCTCCGCTGGGGGGGTACCTTCCCTGCAATCTTCACCAGCTGTCCTGTGTGTTGCGGGACCAGAAGGGGGCCGGAAGGACAACCTACAAACAGTCACTGTGGGTGACAAGGTAACTGTGGGGTTAAGAGACACTGGTGCGGATGTTACATTAGTTCATTCAGAACTGGTAGGGTTAGAGGACTTCATTCCAGGAAAATGTATTTCTGTGAAAGGGGTTGGTGGAATTCACCTAACTGTACCTGTAGCCAAAGTTTACCTTGATTGGGGTGCTGGAAGAGGTATAAGGGATGTCGGGGTCTCAGATAATATGCCTATAGATGTGTTACTGGGGACAGATTTAGGAAGAATGTTGTCTCAGTATGTCTGTAATGACGATGTCAATGCCACCCGTTACTGTGTCAGAATCAACTGAAAGTACCAAAGTTTGTTCCCAGGTAGCAGGAGGTGACAAGGAAAAGGTCTGTTCAATTGCACCTGAAATGTGTAAACCAGGATGTGACAGGGACAGGGAATGTCTTATTATATCTGATGTAGGTAATGATGCTAATGTCACTGTGTTAGAATCAGCTGAGAATACCAACGTTTGTTCCCAGGCAGCAGGGTGTGACAGGGAACGGAAATGCCATATTATACCTGAAGTGTGTAATGATTTTAATGCAGCCCATGTTACAGTACCAGAACCTGCTGAGAGTAACCATGTTTTTTCCCAAGCACCAGGAGGTGACAAGGAAAGAGAATGTATTATTGTACCTAATGCGAATAATGAGGATAATGCCAATAACAGTATTGTGTTAGAATCCAAACCTGTCTTCACACTGACATCTTGTCATGGGATAGGGACAGCGGACATTGTTATTGCAGATATTGGCATTAATACTGGTGTAAATATTATGCTTACTAGAAATGGGACAGATGCCCATGTGATTACTTCTGTTGTGCTAGAGAAAGACAATGTTTCTACCCAGGTAATATGCCCAGAAGATGCTGTACAAGGTAACTGGGAGGGCGGGCAGAGTGAAGATGTATATTCTGTGCCTGAACCAGCTGCACACAGAGCTGGTGAGCATGGGGGGGAGACACCTAGTCCTGACCAACGGGAAATAGTGAGTGACAGCAATCCTTACCTTGCTGCTGGGACCTGTAGTTCGAATGTTCACCACTCAGATCTACATCTGAGTTCTGACCATTCACTTGAGTTTTCTATAGAGACAGGGGGGTCAGTGGCTAGCCCACTCTCACTTAGCCAGCCGTCTAACAGCTTAGAGGAGGTAGATGAGGGGCCCAAACTCCCTGTTACTCTACACCCCCAGATAGATGAGTCCAAGAGGGAGGGGAGCATCCTGTTCCGTAGCCCCCAAGATAAGAATTGCATAGTGTGTCCCCACCTAGAAGTGCAGTGTCAGGAATCCCAGGCCATTGTTCCCTCAGGCTTTAACTTAGAGGACATGAGAATTAGAGACAAAGTGCACACTGCAACAGGGTTGGTACATGAGAACATGACGCAGGCCCAGACAAGCCAGAAGCAGTGGAATGATCCCCCTGCCAGGATGATAGAGAGAAATTTTCATGATAATCTGTTGAAGGCTCCTAATGACAGTGATGCGTGTGCCCTGACAGTCTGTAGATTGCCAGATGAGGGGAAGAAGGACTTGCCATTGGATCTAGTAGCTGCAGCGCAAGGGATAGGACCCTTTAAGAATACAGAGGTTAGCCCACAGATATTGCCAAACCAGAAGTCCCAGCTGTCTGAGATATGTAACCCCTTTTTAACCCTTCTCCCCAGAGAACCTATTGAGACCCGGCTAACAGCTATTCCATTTGAACCAGGTGGGATCTGTGGGAGATGGCTTGGGCAATGACCTGTCAGTCAATTCCCATGCCATCTCTTAAAAAGGGAAGGTGTCATGTGCAAGCTAATGTTTAGGCATAAATCTGCAAAAATATGTTTGTGTATTACTTCCTAGAAATAGTGTGACCTGGTTCTCTTAGAAGCTGTTAGATCAATGGGTTTTGTGGATGTTAAACCACCCAGGGGGGCTGGTAGATAAGGATAGCACCTTATACCATTTATGGCAGGATGGCAAATGTGAATGCCTTTGAGGAGATCTCTTGCAAGACAATGAAATCTCACACATGTTTGGGAGGCCCCAGACAGGCCGACTGCAGAGACTGGGTTGTATGTTAATGACAGATTCAAGCTGAATAAGGGCACAGGAAAAGATCATATTATTTTCTCCAATATCATACATACCAGAGGCATGTGTGGTATGCAGATGAAGGGAAGCTTAGGACCTGTTGTGTGAAGGTAAAATCATGTTCGTAAACCATACTGTTGAAAAGTTAGGACGGTGTAAAGAAAACTTGACTTAGAGGTATTCAAACAGCAAACTCATAAGACCCTAATTTGCATTCTCCCCTCCTGTTGGTTCTGACCTCACAGGGAAGGGGGCTGGGGGGCTCTGTAGCTTGGTTTTAAAACTGTAGTGAAGATGTAACTCCGGGTTCTTCTTCTGAGGGAGTTTAATTGAAGAGGTTCCATTTTTTCCTGCTCCTCCCGGCACCACAAACTTGATTCTAAGTGAGGTATCAATTCTGTGTTTTATCCTTTTTATTTTATAAGAAACAATTGCACTATATTTGTATGTCATTTTATTATCTTTTTATCTTAAGCATTGTGGATGTGTCTTCCATATTAAATTACACTTAATAAGTTCTAGTCTCTGTGTTCTTATGAATTCACGCGACAGTTTGGTCCAGACGCTACCTAATTGAAACTGTGCAAACCTTGTGGTTTAAGTGAACTCTGATTAAAGTAAATTGTGTTGGATTAATGCTAGGGAGAACCGAAGGCTTCCTAAATAAGAGTGTCAGCTCTTATCCGAAAAAACCTTGGTGGTGGTAATTAGTATCGCAAAGCTAGTGTGTGGCATAGATAGGGAAGTATTTAATCATTTTAGACATACCAAGTGGTTGTGTGGTTAACCCTGTGTCACATAAGTGTCACGCAGACTCAGGTGAGTGCTGTTCGTGACATGATGTAAAACTAATATAGGGAAAATATGTAAGTCCTTGGATTTTTCTTGCATCCTGAACTGCAAACAAACTTGTTGAAGTCAATCTCGCAAACGAATCATACAAGGCAGCAGTAATAGATCCATGTTGAACTGGATCGAATAGCACTTGCTATATTAGTTATTATTAGGCGAGTGTATATGACCCCCTAAGCTCCAAAATTAAAATTTCCAAATATAAACCTTGAAAATACCAAACAACATTATTCATTAATATCCTGACATTCTACTGCAACATTGTTCTAAAATAAAGTATACACTCCACACAACATTACAGATAGGGAAAACCTCTCCCACATGTCTAAAACCGTTTCATGATGGGATTTGATGCAGATCAAGAAGCTGAGACTGCAGTCATATGAGCTGCTGTGACATCACTAACCCTGTCCATGGGTATGACTCCACCATTCCACACAGTGCAGTATGGTGAACAACAAATCTTTAAACTACTGTCACTGTCTGCCTGTTCCCTCCTAAAATGGCCACCACGCTCCAATTATTTAAGGTACATTATTTTGCTCCGTTGTACACAGCCTGTGAATTCATGTCAAATACTTGCACTACTTGCTTTTTAAATTGGTTTATTTAGCTTTGAAAACATGCAAAATCTTGGAGTCTCTTG
Source organism: Mixophyes fleayi (assembly GCF_038048845.1). Taxonomy (NCBI): domain Eukaryota; kingdom Metazoa; phylum Chordata; class Amphibia; order Anura; family Limnodynastidae; genus Mixophyes; species Mixophyes fleayi. The sequence continues at coordinate 57,005,696 of NC_134406.1, forward strand.
TCACTCTTGAGAATGCATTTACACTCATCTGCTGTTGTTGTGCTTTTCACCGGCTAACTAATGTCTAGAAAGTGCATTAAAAATAGGATGTTTAAAATTTCAGAATGGATTATGTCCTCTTTCTTATGCTTAAATGCACATTACCAGTAAAATGGTTTGTATTGGTAAGTGCAAAACTAATAAAGTGCATAGCAACCCTTAAAAATGTATTGCTAAAACGTGTTTAAAGTGTGCATTAATTTCCATGTGTTTTATCCATTTTCCAGTGCATATGTGTGAACGAGCCTGAAGGTCTGTCCTGGTGAAAATGTTTTCTCAACAAAATCGAAATAAAAATGTGAAAATGGATTTGGTCACTGAGGGTCTGACCATAAAACAATTTCTGAAAATTAATTTTCCCCTATATAAAGTAAAAAAAGTAATAACTTTCACCTCCCATTCACCTGCATCTCAAAAACTGATATTATATACTTTTTATTTATTTTAGTGCCAGTATCCCTTAGTGCTTTACCATGGGTAATCAAAAAAACATGGAAAGCTAACCAAGATAGTCTGCTAGATATAAGATTATAGGGGCTAGTTTGTAAAGCAACTATCTCATGGTATACATTATATCCTATCTATATTATTGTGGTTTAGTCGTTAAATGATAACGTGACACCAAGCAACAACTTGCTCCATATTGCAAGACTTGCAGATAATAACGACAATCCAGAATTGTGTTTTTCAAGCCGGGCAGTGGTTCATTGTATTACAGAGAGACATTTACTTCATAACTATAACATCTGGTTTATCACGTGTGAAGAAAGTGATCAATGCTTCATTGCTTGATAAACATTATTGTTCTAAAATCTATTGTTCTCAGGAAGTCAATGTACAGGCACATAATAACATACCCAATCAGGGGTGTGCCTATAATGAGGGAGACTGGGGCAGCTGTCCCATGCAGCAGATTTTAGAGGGCTGTGAAATGTGGGAAATTAATGACAAAAATGCAAATTATCTTGCTGAAAAAGTATAATATAATATTTTCTAACTGGCTGGTAGAGCTAATAAGAATTAAAGGGACACTGCTTGTACTATGTACTATATAGTGCTAAGCCATACAAACCAATAAACAAAGGTGTGAGGTAAGTGCTAAACTGGCACTCAAATTCCAAAAACTATTGGCAGCCTAAGCTACATTCTACAAGGAAAGGAAAGGAAATATATGTATCAGAAGGGGCACTCTGGGATGTAAAACGTGATTAAAAACGTATTCAAAACTATAAGTGTATTTGTGCATTAAATGTGCAAACATGATTTCAAAATTAGCAGTGTAATACTGCTGTGCACTGTCAATTGTATCAATATTCTTGATCTCAATTATTTATAGAATATGCTAGAACCTGTATATAAAAATACAAAAACAATATAATATTCTGAAGTCAAAATAAGTATATATAAAAAAGGAAAAAAATGAATGTTCGGGATAGATGTCAATGAGGAAAAAATAAAAATAAGCTGTTGTACCCCAGTGATAAATGATCAGAGAGAAAACAGTCACTGAAAACTCCTAGTGGAATGATAAACAACAATAACATAAGCTGTTTGCCTTTAACATGCACCAATCGCCCAATGTCATAAATTAAAACATTTGATGGATTGTAACATTCTGTCAGCGTAAGCACGGGGTTGCTGTTAAGTGCACCTGTTGTCTGTACACATTGGAGGCAGCCATATTAAGGGCTGAGCCAGTATACATAAGAAACTCTGTATACTAGGAACTAGTGACCTCACTGAGGTGTGATCCACTTATCATTAACCATCAAATAAATGCTAAATCAGATTTAAGGCATGTTGTTTTTCTAATCTTACATTAAAGACTCACGTAGACGGGCACCTTTTCACAAAGTATTGATGTACTTGTCTAGAGTCCTGATGAAATAGTACTGAGTGGTTGTACCCTATAAAATTACACAGCCCAATGGATCGTGTGGCCCTATGTTGTAGCTGGGGAAAACCTTGGGCAGCAAGGTGGCTTAATGGTTAGCACTTGTACCTCACAGCACTGAGGTCATGAGTTTGATTCCCGATCAGTGTGGAGTTTGTATGTTCTCCCCGTGTTTGTGTGGGTTTTCTCCCACTCTCCAAAAACATATCACGCTTCACATATGGAGGTTAACCAGCACTTGCAGTCAGGATGTGTGGAGGTGTGTCCGTGGAGCTCACTCCATTGACACCTGTGCGATCACTTGTAGTGAATACTAATAAAAGAGCCAGGCAATGGTGCAAAATTACACTGCAACACAAGCACTTGTGGAGGGACCTTTAGGTTCCTAAGTACTAAGTGGTAATAATGATATGTGAAGGAGTTAAAAATGTTGTTATTGCCTTTAAAATATATATTCAGCATAATCAGCGGAAAAAACCAGCTCCAGCCTAAAATATAATAAGGACCTCAGGTGAAGGCCTAGAATATGGGAGAACAGATGGTGACATTGGACGTACTGGCGCCAGTGGAAATAGATAAGAAGAAGCCATTAAGAAGTCACACAAAGCGAACTATTTAGCTTTGTCAGATAATTTGTATTTACTCAGGAAAATATCAATCATATGCTTTTATCTTATAACCAGATCAAATGCTTTTTCAAGTATAAATGTAACCTAAGAATAAACGAGCTCAGCTCTGTACCTACCTTGACATTAGCATGTCTGTGTCTTGATTACTGATCTCCTGTATAACCAGCATTATATCTCACAGGTATCTGAAGGGACTTGATAGAGGACAGGTGAAATTACCCTAACACACTCCTGACTGCTGCAAATGCTGGAGGGTATGGCTTAATTAGAACCAATATTGTTATACCTTTTTACTTGTTTTTTTTTTATATCCTTGCAAAAATGGTAGTAAAATAATGAATTTTGATGCCAGTTGGTAATGGGCATTGTACATTATAATATAAATAAATGAATAACACTGAGAATGTGTAACGTGCACTTTAACAGTGGAGTTAGCTAGCAGAAAAGAGTTGTGTATTCTTCATGCCTAGTAACAAACAATTGGTATCTGCATGAAACTAGATATTTGTTTGCATTTGTTGTTCCTCTGCTCCCTTTTCCCACAAAATATATATATGTGTTCAGTGAAATGTAATTGCAGGATGAGTCTCTTCCAGCTGCAGCTGGTGTTTTTGTTTTGAACAGCAAATGTAAAACACAGAGAAGATAAGCGATGATACCTGAAATAAGTGGGCTGCTTGGTAGTAACCTCTCGCACAGTAGAAGCGGTGTGCACACCACCAATATTCCACACAATTATAGGACTTTGGGGGTAAGAACACAGATACAATTATTGTTACAGAATGAACTGATGTTCTGTAGTTGAAGCAGATATTATAAGAGACAATTTTAGAAATGAATGGGAAAAACACATTACGCATCATACAAATTAAAATATGCTACTTTACTTTTTTGCTTTAAAAACTCTCAGGCTCATCACACGGATTATTAGTTTAAACAACAAAAAAATTAAATTGAATTAATGACCTGTGACCTATGTAGACAATTCCTAACCATCAGTAAAACTTCTGAATTAAGCAAATGATGAATACAAATACCCCCTCCCTCCCCTCCCCCCACTGTGTATAACCAGAAATTACACTTTTTTTCATCAAATTACATACCTTTGGCAATTAGAATCGAACTACATTAAATAAATAAATAAAGGTGGATTTTGCTTCAGGGTCAAGATTGACTCTTTGGCTAAGCGTTAAACCTGTACTGCTGTGATCTGGAATGTATTACATCCTAGCATAGCGTTATAGGGGTTAAGTAACTTTTTTAAATGAGTACAATACAAAATATATTACACATATGTTCTGGTGCATTACTTTGAAAAACAAATTGATGGACATCACTCACTCTGACAAGTGCTTGAGGAAAAGTGGATAGAAATGAATCAGTCACTGCCATCTAGACAAGTAATGTCTTCTCAAAGCACAAATTCCTCACCTACACTGACACACAGGAGAATCTTTCACACAATCACGATAAACAAATACCACTATAGTGTATATAAGAAGCCCAGCATTACTAAACATAAGCCCCATGAATCCTCTCTCCTGATATTTTCATTGTGACTTAACATAATTACTCTTCATTTTAAACTCTCTGAAGAAATGTTATATTTTAAAGATCAACTTAAAAATTGTGTTATTGGCAGACTCAATGTCAAATACTTAGATAATTTTCTTCCCATAGCAATTTACAAAAATTAGTTTAAAAATAAGAAAACTCTATTTTGTACCCATTTTAAATGTAATTAATGTGTAAAATAATAAATATCCATTTAAAATAGCCCTATGTTTGGCTCTTTAGTCAGGGGGGGTCATTGAGGAACGTAAAAAAATATGGAGGCGCAGGGCTGAAGCAGTTATTTGCAGCCCCATCAGAGCCAAATTGTGGGCAGAGCTGGATTAAGGCTCTGGGGGGCCCGGGGCACTATAGACAGGGGAGCCCCTATGATGTAACATGGTTATCATTTCAGACGAATACACAGGCAATACTGTGTGCACTGCTGTTAGGCGCACACAGTTCTGCCTTCACGAGCAGTAGAGTGAGAAGCGGGTAGCACGATGGCTTAGTGGTTAGCACTTGTGCCTCTCAGTACTGGGGTCATGAGTTCGATTCCCGGCCACGGCCTTATCTGTGTGGAGTTTGTATGTTCTCCCCATGTTTGCATGGGTTTCCTCCGGGCGCTCCGGTTTCCCCCCACACTCCAAAAACATACTAATGGGTTAATTGGCTGCTATCAAAATTGACCCTAGTATGTGTTTCTGTCTGTCTGTCTGTGTGAGTGTGTCTATATTAGGGAATTTAGACTGTAAGCTCCAATGGGGTAGGGACTGATGTGAATGAGTTCTCTGTACAGCGCTGCAGAATTAGTGGCGCTATATAAATAAATGATGATGACATACCTGCCAACTGTCCTTGCGCTCGGACCAAATTCTGACTAAGCGAGACAGTCACCCAAATTCGGGACTGCCTCACCAAATTCAGGACAGTTGGCAGACTGTCCTGCTCCCTCCTACCTACTATTGTCACTTTCACCACCTGTGGCTGCTGGTGTCTTTAGCTCATTTGCTTCTTGTCTGGATCCTGGAATGTTGGATGCCCTATTTGGAAAAAAAAATGGGTACATGAGATTTAGAAAACTCCAACCAGCCTCAGCATTAAAACAATAGTATTCCCATTTAATATATAAATCTATTTCCCTTCCTCCAAACAGCCCGATCAATAAATTAAATTTACGTTTAACATTTAAAAAATATAACCATTTCCCACAACCATCCCAGGCATTAAATAATTCATATTCACATTTAATAAATAGACCTAATTTCCCCAAATAGCCCCACATTCATTTATTAGCCTCCAAACCACCCCAGCATTAAATTAAAATATTTCATTTATTATTTATTATTATTATATAATTTATGGTCTCCTTTATTTTAATATATATAGATATATATGTGTATATATATATCTATATGTGTATGTGTGTGTATATATATATATATATATATATATATATATATATATATATATATATATGTATGTATGTATGTATATATATATATATATATATATATATATGTATGTATGTATATATATGTATGTATGTATATGTATGTATGTATATATATATATGTATATATATATATGTGTATATATATATATGTGTATATATATATATATATGTGTATATATATATATGTGTATATATACATATGTGTATATATATATATATGTGTGTGTATATATATATATATATATATATATGTGTGTGTGTATATATATATATATATATATATATATATATATATATATATATATATATATATATATAAATAATCATAACATCTTTTTTTGGGTGGAGGAAGAATGTGGAGAGAAGGCAGAAAAGTCAGCAAGATGCTGTGGGAAAAGACATCACGTCTAAGAAGTAGGGACTACAGAGGGGAACATTTGAGGCAAGTTAAGGACTGAAAACTGATTAAGGAACTGGATCAATAGGAAAAGCCAGCGATCAGAGAGGTAAGAGTGCGAGGACATGGCAGGAATTGAGTTACACCAGGGGTCCTATACCAGACAAGCCTGAACCCAGCAGCAGCACTGACTGAGAATCAGGAGGTCACAGATATTCATCAATTACAGGTATCATTAAGAATACATTTCTCCATTTTTTTTTTTTTACACGTTTTCATATTTCCCTTTAAATGTGTAATGTAAATATATATTTTTCTTTTGGCCATGACCCTACACTGATTTGCAGAGCTAAATGTCATGAGGTGGGCCCCAACCATTGCTTTCCTCTTTGGGCTCTTAATGACCTAGTCCGACACTTTTCTTATATACTTCCCAAGTAGTAGCTTAAGAGTAAAAAGTAAATAAAAAAGTAAAGGTGAGACCACTGGAGAGGACCACTGCAGTACCAAGAGACATACACACAAAGACACCATGGGCTGTCATCAATAAGTGTCACTAACATAAAAAAAACTTGCTTAAAAATATGTTAAGTAGGGATGTGCACCGGCCACTTTTGGTGTCTCGTGTTTTGGATTCGGATTTGCTTGAGGTTTTGGGTTCGGATTTGTTTTGCAAAACACCTGACGAAAGGTTTTGGTTCGGATTTAAGGTTTTGGATTCGAATTTATTTTGAAAAAACCGCACAGCACAGCACGAGATATAGAAGGACAGAGGACCACCTAACACAAACCTCCCTCTACCCTGATCAATGCCCGAGTGAAGATGGTGGCGGCTAGCGGGGAATTTATAGAATACGAGTATTGCGAGATCCGACAGCGGGATTATGACTGAGAGCCTCGGTTTCAGTTTTGCAATTAACGGGAATACCCGGATCTGTCTCGGATCCGGCTCGGATCCGGCTCGGATCGGCAACGTTCGGGTGGGCTCGGATTTCAGATATCAGAGCCCGCTCATCTCTAATGTTAAGTAATACTTCCTTTCCTGGCATGAGCAGTAACAATGTTGCTAAAGAAACTTAGACTATGTTGTTTTACTGATTATACTTTGAGATCTATTTAACAGAGAAAGTCTAACTTGGAGTTTGCTGAATTGTACTGTTTATCACAGCAGTGAAAATAATATATTATTGCCATTTCCATCTCCTTCTAAGACTCCCTACCCACTGGCCGTCAAAATACATGCTTGTGCTAATGTTTTCCTAACTCCAGTAAATGCATATAGACTGGTATGGGAGTGCAACATGTTGGCTCCAGTAACCCTTTGCATGCTAGCTTTTGTGCTTGTGGTATATTGTTATAAATATTTTTAAACTGCCTGCTCCATTTATTGTATTCACCTCAAGTGAACACATTGGGCTCAATGACATGCCCTCCATCGACCCCCACACCCGTAGGTGTGAGCTCTGGTTATCACTACATTTAAAATGCAATTGCGTTTGACATGCAGTGTCGCTAGAGTATAATACAACAGCAGTGGCTAACCAGCATTAGGCTGGATGAGGGCAGGGTTCAGGTGCTGTGACACCAAACTAAATTCTGTCCTTATGCAGGCAATGCAAGACTGGTATAAAATATAGTTAAAAAATTCCAGTTACAATGCAGAAAAATGATTTATAATTTCCTCTCATTTCACATCAATCTTGTATGTAGGTCTTTGCTAGAGTGGTCTCTCTATCAATTAAAAAAAACACATTTTAAACATAAAGATACAAAATGATATTTAATAAAAAACAATTGAGTAATGTCATGTTGGGCATGGGTGCTATGCTCCATATACAATCTAAAACAGCATCATTGTTTGCTAGGTTTACTTGTATATAATGCAGTGCATTTTGTACATAATAGAATAACAATTTGTTATGTAATGCTGTTTTTTGTGCATTTGGTATAGACATTAGATTAACATTGATCAGTAGAACATCATGCAGAATTACAGCAAAGAAAGGGGTTTCAGGATACAAAGCAATTATTGTGTGAATATATGAGAGTCATTATGGACTGATGCTAACTATCCATATAACATTGTCAAGTTTAGCAATAAAAATAAGATTGTTAAAAAATAATTGGATTTCTAGCATTACTTGTAATGAAAAATATGTATATTCACTACCCAATGTTTACCCTTGTCCATTGGACTACAATGGTATGTACTTAATGAAACTATTTTTTCTCTGTTTGGAGTGCTGCCTGCTTATATTACATCCGACCTCAATCAACTATAAAGTAAGTGAGTGCTGCTGAAATTTCTTATATATAATATATATATATAGTAGAAAGAGAGGTCAATCGCCATACCAAAATAGTCCTTTATTTCAATCAAGCAGGTTAGTCCATAGTTGACATTTTGGTCCACCTATAGCAGGGGTCAGGGAACTTTTTTACCTTTTACCCCCAAATATATTTAGATACGCCGACGTTACCCCCTTGATTTGAAAGGAAAAAAATCATATATTATTAATTATTGGAATTCAAAATTGTATTGAATCTATTCAAAATTTCTTTGAAAGCTTCAACTTCAAAACTTCAGGGTTTGGAGAAGTGATGTTGCTTCATTTTTGATACGAGAGCATCAATATTGGGGCATTTTGATGTCAGAGCAATTTGGATACAGTCTTCAGCGTCCAATCGATTTCTCCGATTTGTTTTTATGTTCGTTAGAGTGGAAAATCCTTGTTCGCACAGGTAGGTTGTTGCAAAAGGCAGCAATGTTTTGACTGCCTCCTCATGTGCAATTTTGATGCCTTTGTAGCTGTCGACATCCAAAAATATGACAGATCTGCTTTGTTTTCAAATGCAATACGTGCTTCATTATTGCATCGAAGTTCAAGAAGTGCCTCTGCCAACCCTTGAGGCTCTTCTGGTACAACAGCAATTTCACATTTAAATGGGTCTACAATCCAACTGACAGCATGTGAATCAGCAGCAAAACCCCCAGGAATTTCATTTTTACCCCATTTGGGGTAATTTACCCCTGTTCCCTGACCACTGACCTATAGGATAAGTGAGACAGTTTCTTTATTTTTTTTATATGTCTTGACAAAGGTCCTATAGTGCCCTCTCTATCGATTATATACTGGCCTGTATCCAAATGGAGCTATTGGGGTACAACCCAGAAGATGTACTTGCTTTGAGAATGTGAGTGCAGACCTCCATCTATCCATAGATAATATTGTGTAGGTCCCACTTGTGTTGCCAAAAGACCTCTGACGGTGTCCTGTGGTATCTGGTACCCAGACATTAGCAGCAGATCCTTTAATTCCTGTAAATTGTGAGGTGGCGCCAGTGCCGTAACGAGGGTGGTGCGGGCGGTGCCGTCGCCCAGGGCGCAAGGCCAAGGGGACGCAGCAGCCGGCCGCTACCTGCCTCCAAGAGAGAGAGAGACATTCACTTACAAGACTTTGAATCTTCAACCCTTAAGTCCTGCAGTGGATCGCGTGTGCGTTTCACTGACAGGAAGTTCGGCATTTGGAACGCAAATGCCGAACTTCCTGTCAGTGAAATGCACATGTCTTGTAAGTGAAAAAAAATCTCTCTCTCTCTTTTTGAAATATACCACTGTGTGTGAATATAACAATTCTTTCACTAAAGTGCTACTCACACCCACTTGTCAAATGCCACTCCCACTTAGATGGGGGGTGCCGGTGCCCTGTCTCGCCCAGGGCATAAAAATTTCTAGTTACGGCACTGGGTGGCGCCTCCATGGCTCAGACTTGTTTTTCCAGCACATCTTGTGCTGGAAATTGAGATCTGGGGAATTTGGAGGCCAATTCAACACATTGAACTCGTTGTCATTTTTCTCAAACCATTACTGAACAATATTTGCAGTGTGGCAGGGCGCATCATTCTGCTGAAAGAGGCCACTGCCATCAGGGAATAACTTTTCCTTTAAAAGGGTGCACCTTGTCTGCAACATTGGTTATGTAGGTGGTACGTGTCAAAGTAACATCCACATGAATGCCAGGACCCAAGCTTTCCCAGCATAAAAAATTGCCCAGAGCTACACACTGTTTCTACGGGCTTGCCATCTTCCAATAGTGCATCCTGGTGCCATTTCTTCACCAGGTAAATTACGCATATGCACCCAGCTGTCCAGCTCTAAAAGAAAACGTGATTCATTCAATCAGCCACAAAAGACTGTTTTTTCATGTAGCACACAAATACTTGATAGCTTATTTGTACACTGAAATTTAAAGTTGATATGTGTGTGCTACATGAAAAAACAGTCAGTATTTAACTTATGTGCAAAACAGATAACTATTTTGCACCCCTTGCATTGTAACATGGTTTTGTCCAGGAGACTTAAATAAGAAACTTCTTAATTTAAGATCCTTAATGAATCAGGCCCTAGGTCTGGTATTTGTAAATAACTGTGAGTAGCTTGAACTGTAATAATGTTCCAGAATGTGCTCATTTTATTAGGCTAAGCAATTTCTCCTGATTTAAATTAGGTGTATGATGAATCAGTTCTGCAGAGCAGCTGTGAATTGAGAAATGAATTGAACTGAGTACCAGTGAGGATTTATAACTCACCTGTGATATCCATGTCGGAAGTCTGAATGGATACAATCCAACCATAATTTATTGTAAAAGACAGATACTCTTGATGACAAAATCTCATATTATTTAACTCACCATGATATAGTGTATCCATCTGATAAAGGGAATTGAAAGTAAGAAAATTAGATTTTACACTACATAATGAAAAATGTCCAATGTAACATAATATCAGAACACTGAATGAAAGAACTTTGTGGTAACAATATTTAGGATGGATCTATTTGATACAGCATATAACCCTAGAGTAATAGACATGAGGCAGAAAATAGTATTAACAATGCTAGTTTGACATTCTGTAACTGTGATGTCTGATTTGATTTCTGTGTTAGCTCACTATAATCTGTTTCTTTATCCATGTCTTAGAAGAATATTGCAATCTTTTTCGCAGTATTGCATTATTTATTTAGTGTACCTGCAGACAGACTATTGTCTTGTTTTTATGTTTTGTAGCTCTACCCATATTGATTTGCATTTGCCAGCAAACTCTGCCTGTAATGATTGCTCTGATAGGTTATAATAATTAAGTATCATTTGTAGGTGACAGTGATAGAAGGGGGGTGAGAATCCTTACTCTACCTGAATTAGCAATTATAGAGTGTGGGATAAGCATATAAAAACATGTCTAGAAAGAACTTGTCATTTTCTGTGAAATTTGGATCTGCACTAGGCGTTGGTGTTTTTTTTTAATGACAAATTGACAATCTCATTTGTAAAAAGGCAAGTGGAGGTTTCTAAAACACCGGCATATTTAAATTGTTGTTGTGGTTGTTCAGATTTATTTAGTCACAACGGGCCTGATTCATTAAGGAAAGTTAAGCAAAAAATTGAGTAAGTTTTCTTACTCAAGTTTTCTGAACAAAACCAAATTACAATGCAAGGGGTGCAAATTAGTTTATCATTTTGCACATAAGGAAAATACTGCCTGTTTTTTCATGTAGCACACAAATACTTGATAGCTTATGTGTACACTGAAATTTAAAGTTGACTTAGGACAGGCACTACCACAATTACAAATCTGCCATCACATTTTAAATTTACCTCCCCCTCCAATGCAACATGGTTTTGCCTTACTTACATTTGCTTAACTTTCCTTAATGAAACAGGCCCAACAGTACAGTCATTTGAATAGTTTCTACATGTATTCTTATATGAAAGTTACCTGGGGGTGATTGTTGTGCAGTTGCAGGGGGAGCTCTCTCCAGTACCAACTGCAGGTCAATGTCATGCGCTCCAGAGGACAGAGTTCCAATGAAACCAAGGGACCACTGTCTGTCCCCAAAGGACATCCTTTCTCCAAGCAGATATTACACTTTCCAAGTAGATATTATCCAAATATACTATACTAATACAGCATGTGTGTATATATATGTATATCTATATATATATATATATATATATATATATATATATATATATATATATTAATATTAGAGCCTGGATCACAAAATGGCAAGGCACCATGTTTGCCTCCCCAGCTTTATATAGTGTCTCTCCTGCTATTGGTTGCAGGTCAGCCCCCCTAATTGCTTGGTTATGGCCCACTATTGTGACTCTGTTGAAGAGACGTAAGAGGAAATTAGCCACTTTTGATATGGTGTAGAAGGGATCTACGACTGATGTGCCTACGCCCCCACACATGGCCCGAGAGTCAATCAGGTAGGTGAATAATGGTAAGTCTCATTCACTTGCAAACATGCGGACAGAAAGCTTTACTACGATCGAGCTGTGGGACCCAAACAGAAGTCCATCAACGATGGACCTTTGTTTGGGTCCCACAGCTCGGTAAAAAATGCTGCCTACAAGGAAGCAAAAATTATTCTCAGACGGAGGTATGGTTGTAGTCACAGTATTGTACAACTGCAGTGAAGGTGGAGTGACTTCAGGAGACGTCAGCCCCAGCTCCTTGCAGGGCTCAGGGGAAAAGTTGCAAGGCGTAAGTTCTCCAATGAAAACAAAGTTTTTAATAAATTGCTTACAGTTTTGTCTATCCCAGTATAGAAGAGTAAGTATTGTTTCTTGTAAGAACCTTCATTGGACAATGTACAAGGCCTGGTATGTAATAGTTATGTTTCAGTATCAGTATGTGATTACATTCACTTTAGGATACTTTAGGATACTGAAGTTCTCCTAAACCTCAAGGTCAAGTCCAAATGCAAGTGGTGTAGGGGTGTTTTTATTTGAATACAGAAGAAGAAAAAAACTCTCATAAAGGATGCACTCAAAGGTTCACAAATTTCTAAAATTATATTTTATTAAATCCATTAAAACCCTTAATGAGTGAAATGTTACAATAAAGTACTAGATGTGAAATAGAAGTATAGAATTAGTGATGTTAAAACACAATTGTAATTGACACTTTTCAACAAGTTATATTATTGCAAATATCTGCATTCTGCAATACTAATAAAGTTCATTTATATATATTGTCATCCAGAGTCCTATTGTTAGAATTGCAGCTACTGGACAAAAAAACGGAAGTGACGCCCCAGTCTTCCTAACGACGACCGGGACGCGTCTAAGGGGCCAAAGCGAGTCGTGGTGGTGCCGTGCCGTTGCGGCTCATAATACCTTTGTGTCATTATTATTGCTCCAATTTAATGAAATTTATAAGCCACTTTAGTAAATATCACATGTTAGGTTTATATGCTCTAGAAAAGATTCTAATATTCATCATCCATGCTAGTAGCAAAAAGAAACTACTCCTTCTCCCAATGATGTCAGGATTATAATTACCTTTACAGCATTTAGAATCCCTCTTTTATTGGGATTAAGACAAAATTACCCTTTTCATCACTTTTAAAAATCTATTGGTTTACTGTGTTTTTATTTGGCAAATGGTGGAGTAATGGTCCATGTGTGGTATTTAAACGAAGACTTAACATTATTTATATCTATCTATGTATATAAGATATCATTTAAAAAAAAGGCTAATGTGTCATGTTTCTTCCAATGGAATGCTGCCCTCGTCATCAGCAGGAGGAAAGGGAGGAGGATCCCTAGGAGGAGGCCCCATCCTCACCACTGCTGTCCCCACCCCGTCCCCAACTATTCTGCCCCCAACCCGTGAAGAGGCCTTGTCACCAACCATGGACTCTCCTGGGGGGGAAAGGGGGGTTCTTCTTTAATTATTATGGAGGACACGGGTGAAGAGCCTCAGGGGGAGCCCAATGTAGAAGAGAAGGCAGGGTGCAAAATGTCATAATGTTGGTAGGTTAAATGTTTTGGTTTTCTCAAGATATATTGAATTATTAAAAAAACATTATAGTTACAGATTTTTAGTTACGTTAGGTAAAGTTTTTGTTATGTTAGTTAAAGTGTTTGTAATAAAATGTATATGTTTGAATTTATTTCAGGACCTGATTATACAATATGCTGAGAAAGCTTCAGTCTAGGGTGTGAGGCTCTGAGGGGGGTGTTGCAAAATTTTTGGGGGAACAAATTGAGGAGGAAGTATAAACTGAAATTCATTTTAAAATATAAGAGAAAAGGTGTTCTACAAAGTAATATGAAACATGAAGAAAAAATGTGTTATGGTTGTAATCTTGATGTATTCCCATGGTAAAGGCTGAACAAGAGTCATCCATGGGTGAGCTTGAAGATAAGTGAGTAGGAGAGACAAGGAGAGTGACAGGTGCAAACATGATAGCCCCCTGCACCTTCACCCTCAGTAGCACTTCTTGCCTTTATTCTGCTATATAGTTTTGATTTTAATGAAAACTAAATGAGTGATAAAACTTGCCGTGACTCTTTTTAAAAAGCCAAGTGGAGCTGAGTTTTGAGATCATAAGAACATAAACATTGGTGCGGGTATTGAAGAAATCCGGATTTTTAATTACGGATGAGTCTGTTCTAAAGGGTTTTGACATATCATGGAATAGTGCCAAGTAAAGATAATAAGACAAATGAGAAAGAAGAAGAAGCTGTGCCAAGTTCTAAAGCTACTACCAAGTATTAGTGGCAACTATCTTCTGGCCTGATGCCTGTACCCAGGTGGGCCATTAAGACTCTGAAATGAAGATCAATAACATTGTCAATCTTTCATGCCACAAGTAAAATACAATATGCCGGTGGTAATGCACAGAAAGGTAAATATAATAGTGATAATGCTCATTAATGTCCAGAATTAGCAAAAATGTCAATGCAGATGATCAGTAGTAGTAATGCCCATTTAAAGCAGTACTAATCAGATGAAGGGATTTTGATATCATGGAATAGTGCAGGTAGATGTGGTAATGCATATGTAATGGGTTGATATGCATTAATTGACATAAAACTTGAGTGTTTAGGAGTAAAAAGGTGAATTAGGGTGATGAAATAATTTCAAACCTATCCTTTCCTATGCCACTATGGAGCAATAAGTAGAATGTAGTGCACTAAGCTGCCTTTGCTCATAAATGACATAGAAAAGCAAATAAAAATCCATTACTGTGTGCATTCTATTTTACGCCACATAAGTGAGTTCAAGGAACATATTGCCTGCATACAACCTTGAATACGGACATGCGAATGCCAGATTTAGGTGCTTTTTTAAAAAAACGCACATTATGTTTATTTTGCATTCCTTAATGAATCAGGCCCACTATGTCTGGAAAAAAAAATCCAAATTAGTTGAAGGAATAAAGTTATGTACAGGTACATCAAAAAAGAAATCTCTGTTTTCTAAATAAGCTCCCATAAAAAACCAGCAGTTTTCTAGCAATAACAAGTAATAAAATAACATATATTGTGCTATTACATCTGCACTTATAGAATAGATAAAAATATGTTATTTGATCTTATATGGAAACCATATTATATGTACCAGCTGACTGTTTGGTTAAAGGTAACCCCAATTAAAAACATAACAGTTTCGCTACATGCTATTCTTTGAGAAAGGCCATTGAGCATTGTTAATGAAATACCTGCAATTTCTGAAAAGAATGGGGCATACAGAAAAGGGGATAGCACAACAATCAACTCGCACTGTTTGAATAGTTGGAGAATATGTAAATGTCGAACAAAACAAAACAGTGACTGATTTATTATTTCTTGTAAGCAAGGATGTGCACATCATAATTACAGGATGCTTTGCCACAAGTGTGTACCAAAATGAGTAATTCACTCTGCTGGGGATGACAGCTGTGATAGACCTCATGCTCTCATCTACTTTATCTAGCCTCCTGCATTATATCAGCAAACACAGATTTGTTTAAAAAATAATTACACTTTACCTCGTTCATCAAAAAATAGTTTTTGCAACATTGTAGAAGAGCTGATTTTTTTTTTTTTTACTGTTTGGAGACACTGACATTTGATCTCTGTTATCTGCTAAATTATTGGTGTAACTACCAGGTAACAGCTGCTACTGGGCCTGGCAACTGTGGGAGTCCATCATCATCATCATCATCATCATCATCAGCATCATCAACTATTTATATAGCGCCACTTTTTTCTATGTATTGACAGATTTTTCTTTAGTCCCTTTGTGCAATAAGTAGTACAGTTACATGCTGTTGATTGCACTTGTGCACCGCCGCCTGCACAGGATCGGGCTGCCACTTGTTTCTATAAGCTAATGTGTTTTCATGTAAATGCTGATTCTACTAAAAGTAATAAAAAAAACAAAAACAAATCTGTAAAAATGGAAATAAAGAAATATAAGTAAACAAACACGCACAAATACAAACTAGTTTTATATGATAAAGCACTTACTGCAATCTGTATTAAAGTATACACTTATTAGATATCTCAATAAACATGAGAATAAATGTAACAATATTTTTTTGGAATACAAAATAACAGTTGATGAAACCAAAGCATTTGTTTCCTAGCATTGCTCATGTTTGCCTTTTTTTCTAAAATTTACTTGGGTAGAACACAAAATAAAAAATTTTTTCCCCGTGAACGTAAAATAAAGAAAATGTGGACCCTGATTGTGAATTCAGGACACAATAGGCTACATACTGATCCACCAAACCACATCCCGTTCTAAGACCAGAGTTCTTTGCAACAAGTAAAGCACTGAAATTTTCTCAGGATAGCCAGGACTGTTGGCAGATAAGGGTTAATCACACTAATGGAAGAACTAATAAGATTTTAGAGCGTGAGGAGGGAGGATATAGCAGCTGCTATTCTCCCATGGCAGATGTTAAATCTACTTCACCTGTACAAGATTTACAAGTACATGAATAAAAACCTAATATTTAAATGAATTGGGTTTTCTCTGCTTAATATACCATATTCATGTTCTGGTAAACATAGAAATATGTGAATACCAACCATATGTATATATAAGATATATTTTCCATTTACATGATTAGGTTCCATATGATGAACTTCCAGCATCTATCTCTGGACCCTCAATGAAGCTCATGAAGCTGGCAGTCAGACATAATTGGGCCTGAAGCCGCTATTAGCATTTCACAACATGTTGCACATAAATAAATATTTTTTCCCATTTTTCTTTTTCTTATTTTTGTCACTAGCCAGGCTGACGTTAATACCTGAGAATTACCTTTGCCATTTCCTCCAGCTTGGCTGCAGGGTTCACTGATAGAGAAATACCAGTAATTGGTATATTATCGCTTGCACAACAGGGGTGACTGTATTGGATTGATACTGCTCTTTATAAGACAGCCTTATGAATTTGTCTAATAAACAAACTAAGTTTGGGATCTAGTAATATCTTATGTTTGTTTTATATTATTTTATCACAACTATTTTCATGACAACAAGGACTCAGCTTAGTATAATCAATTTTAATTTATCAATATGTTTATACTTTAAACAAATAATATCAATAGAATCTAAAATGTTACAATCTGGGGGGGTGTGGCCCGAACAAGCATGACGTAGCAGGCATGCTTGCTTGCTCTCCAGATAATAAGTCCTGTATATATCCTGCCTTGGTGGATTACCCGGCCCCAAAATCATCTTGGAAAGTCGTTTTTAACTTATTGGAAGGTTTGACTAATTGCTGGAGCTCCGATTTGTTTGGGGGTCTCTGAGTGCTACTTGGTGAATTGGGTGCTTGCTTCTCTGAGACATATTGCGCCGAGTTGAAAATTAAGGTGGCCGAAAAGGATAAAGAGAGGACCGGATAATGAACTTACCTTTTTATATCTTTCCCACGTAATGGTGGCTATCTCTGGTGATCCCGCCTTGTTTTGTGCAGCAGTTGATCCTGGGCTGCAGTGGAGATATTGAGAGGCTGTCCTGTGTGCCTTTGTAGAGACTAAGGGCTGGATTTACTAATCTGCGGGTTTGAAAAAGCCTATAGTACCCAATCAGATTCTAGCTTTCATTTATTTAGTACTTTCTACAAAATGACAGCTAGAATCTGATTGGTTGCTATAGGCAACATCCCCACTTTTTCAAACCCGCAGCTTAGTAAATCTAGCCCAAAGAGTGTTTGTGGCGGTTATGGTTTCAGGCTCCTTAGACGATGAGGATTTGTTGCTGCTATAAATGGTCTCAGTCAGAACAGAGACAAACGGGCCTAGATGAAGCTATGCGGATTGACATCAATTACTGTCCTTCAGCATTCACCAAAAAGCAAATATACATATAAATATCTACTTGCTGATTGATAGTATATTTGCCTGAATATATGACATGGCTTATGAGAGAGCAAGAGAACTATTTTCAGGAGGGCTCCAACCTAAAACTAATATTCTGTAAATATCAACGTTTTCTTCTCACAAACATCTTTGCCTATGTGAAATGATATATTGATATGGACTTGTCTCAATAGGTTTGAATGACTATGTGGATATTATACTGATATTTCCTCTCTGATATAAGTTTGGAGGGAGGGAAATAGGTTTATATACACTAAATGGGAATATTATTAATTTAATGTTGGGGCTGATTGAATGGAAATAGGTCTATTTATTAAGTTTGTTTGCTGTTTAATGTCAGGGTTGGTTGGAGGGAAATAGATCTATTTAGAAAATGTGAATATTATTATTTTAATGTTGGAGCTGGAGGGAGGCATAATTATAAAATGTGGGTGCTATTGATTTAACTCCAGAGTTGATTGAAGCGTTCTAATTTTTATGTAACCATTTTTTTTCCAAATAGGGCATCCAACATTCCAGGATCAAGAAAAGCAGCAACTGAGCTAAAGAAATCAGCTGCCCAAAGTGGTGAAAGGGGCGGTTCACTCCAACTGTTGCCTACGTGTCTTTCCGCCGAATAACCAGTTTAAACTGACCCATAAACAAAGTACTTTTAAATATTAATCTCATATTGCTCATAACTTGCGACAGCTACTAGCGGTCGGGTTAATGCTGGTGAAATAAGCTTTAATATGAGGCCAAACTCTTTACCTTTTAGAGGACCTGAACCATAAATACATTTACTTTAATATTATCTATCTAGACATAAGCTCTAATACATTTTACTAATCAATATGGATTGGAACCTTAATAAATGTGTACTATTTACAAGTGTAAGTGCGAATGTAAATGCGTGTGCTATTAATCCGTGAAATTGCATCATAACACGTGGCACTAATCGCTATCGCACGGTAAAACAATATTAATCAATTTAGCCTACTTCATCCAACTATTTGACTAAGTGTTAATAGGTAGAGTAGATAGGGTTATAGGCATACTTTTATGGGTAGAGTATACAGGTTAATTTTGAATAATATGATATATATATATATATATATATATATATATATAT